>NW_026057577.1:24349994-24450419 GCF_023721935.1 Panthera uncia | reverse complement strand
TTTTTTAAATTTACATCCAATTTAGTTAGCATATAGTGCAACAATGATTTCAGGAATAGATTCCTTAGTGCCCCTTACCCATTTAGCCCATCCCCCCTCTCCCACAACCCCTCCAGTAACCCTCTGTTTGTTCTCCATATTGAAGAGTCTCTTATGTTTTTGTCCCCTTCCCTGTTTTTATATTATTTTTGCTTCCCTTCCCTTATGTTCATCTGTTTTGTATCTTAAAGTCCTCACATGAGTGAAGTCATCTGATATTTGTCTTTCTCTGACTAATTTCGCTTAGCATAATACCCTCTAGTTCCATCTACGTATTTGCAAATGGCAAGATGTCATTCTTTCTGACTGCCCAGTAATACTCCATTGTATAGATATACCACATCTTCTTTATCCATTCATCCATCGATGGACATTTGGGCTCTTTCCATACTTTGGCTATTGTTGATAGTGTTGCTAGAAACATTGGGATGCATGTGCCCCTCTGAAACAGCATACTTGTATCCCTTGGATAAATACCTAGCAGTGCAATTGCTGGGTCATAGGGTAGTTCTATTTTTTATTTTTTGATGAACCTCCATACTGTTTTCCAGAGTGGCTGCACTGGTTTGCATTCCCACCAGCAGTGCAAGAGGAGGTTCCCCTCTCTCCATATCCTCAACATTTGTTTTTTCCCGAGTTGTTAATTTTAGCCATTCTGACAGGTGTGAGGTGGTATCTCATTGTGGTTTTGATTTGTATTTCTCTGATGATGAGTGATGTGGAGCATTTTTTCAAGTGTTGGTTGGCCATTTGGATGTCTTCTTTGGAGAAGTGTCTATTTCATCTCTTTTGCCCATTTCTTCACTGGATTATTTGTTTTTTGGTGTTGAGTTTGATAAATTCTTTATAGATTTTGGATACTAACCCTTTGTCTGATATGTCGTTTGCACATATCTTCTCCCGTTCTGTCGGTTGCCTTTTAGCTTTGCTGATCATTTCCATCGCTGTGCGGAAGCTTTTTATTTTTATGAGGTTCCAATAGTTAATTTTTGCTTTTATTTCCCTTGCCTCTAGAAATGTGTTGAGTAAGAAGTTGCTGCATCCGAGGTCAAAGAGGTTTTTGCCTGCTTTCTCCTTGAGGATTTTGATGGCTTCCTGTCTTACATTGAGGTCTTTCATCCATTTTGAGTTTATTTTTGTGTATGGTGTAAGAAAGTGGTCCAGGTTCATTTTTCTGCTTGTCACTGTCCAGTTTTCCCAGCACCACTTGCTGAAGAGACTGTCTTTATTCCATTGGATATTCTTTCCTGTTTTGTCAAAGATTAGTTGACCATATGTTTGTGGGTCCATTTCTGGGTTCTCTATGCCAGTACCACGCTGTCTTGAAGATTACAGCTTTGTAGTATAGCTTGAAGTCTGGGATTGTGATGCCTCCTGCTTTGGTTTTCTTTTTCAAGATTGCTTTGGCTATTAGGGGTCTTTAAAAAAATTTTTTTTTAATGTTTGTTTTTGAGACACAGAGAGACAGAATGTGAACATGGGAGGGGCAGAGAGAGGTGGAGACAGAAAATGAAGCAGGCTTCAGGCTGTGAGCTGTTAGCACAGAGTCTGATGTGGGCTGAGATCATGACCTGAGCTAAAGCCAGAAGCTTAACCAACCAAGCCACCCAGGCACCCCCCTTTTTTTCGGGGTCTTTTCTGGTTCCATACAAATTTAGGAATGTTTGTTCTAGCTCTGTGAAGAATGCTGGTATTATTTTGATAGGGATTGCATTGACTATGTAGATTGCTTTGGGTAGTATTCACATTTTAACAATATTTGTTCTTCCTATCCAGGAGCATGGACTATTTTTCCATTTTTTTGTGTCTTCTTCAATTTCTTTCATAAGCTTTATATAGTTTTCAGTGCATAGATTTTTCACCTCTTTGGTTAGATTTATTCCTAGGTATTTTATGGTTTTTGCTGCAATTGTAAATGGGATCGATTCCTTGATTTCTCTCTCTGTTGCTTCATTGTTGGTGTATAGGAATGCAACCGATTTCTGTGCACTGATTTTATATCCTGCAACTTTTGCTGAATTCATGAATCAGTCCTAGCAGTTTTTTGGTGGGAAATCGAATTAGTAATCAAAAATCTCCCAAAAAACAAGAGTCCATGGCCAGATTGCTTTTCAGGGGAATTCTACCAAACATTTAAAGAAGAATTAATACCTATTCTGTTGAAGCTGTTCCAAAAAATAGAAATGGAAGGAAAACTTCCAAACTCTATCTATGAAGCCAGCATTACCTTGATTCCAAAACCAGACATAGACCCCACTAAAAAGGAGAACTATAGACCAATTTCCCTGATGAACATGGATGCATAAAATCATCAACAAGATATTAGCCAACCAGATCCAACAATACATTAAAAAAATTATTCACCACGACCAAGTGGGATTTATACCTGGGATGCAGGGATGGCTGAATATCCACAAAACAATCAGTGTGATTCATCACATTAATAAAAGCAAGGACAAGGGGCGCCTGGGTGGCGCAGTCGGTTAAGCGTCCGACTTCAGCCAGGTCACGATCTCGCGGTCCGTGAGTTCGAGCCCCGCGTCGGGCTCTGGGCTGATGGCTCGGAGCCTGGAGCCTGTTTCCGATTCTGTGTCTCCCTCTCTCTCTGCCCCTCCCCCGTTCATGCTCTGTCTCTCTCTGTCCCAAAAATAAAAAAATAAAAAAAAAAACGTTAAAAAAAAAAAAAAAAAAAAGCAAGGACAAGAACCATAGGATCTTCTCTAGATGCAGAGAAAGCATCTGACAAAATAGAACATCCTTTCTTGATAAAAACCCTCAATAAAGGGATAGAAGGATCATACCTCGAAATCATAAAAGCCATATATGAAAGACCCACTGCTAATATCATCCTCAATGGGGAAAAAATGAAGCTTTTCCCCTAAGGTCAGGAACAAGACAGGGAGGTCCACTCAGCACTGTTATTCAACATAGTATTGGAAGTCTTAGCCCCAGCAATCAGACAACACAAAGAAATAAAAGGCATCCAAATCGGCTAGGAGGAGGTCAAACTTTCACTCTTTCTCCACTTCTTTAGAATGTACTCTAGGTTGTGATTCCTCCACTACTTTTTTATCACTCCATAGCAACCTCTCAGTCACTTTCTATTTCCCAGAAGTTTATTTCTTTCCTTTACTATCCTATTCCTTTACTTTCTTACTGGCAGTTCCCTCTGGATGCCCTGCTCCAATCCTGATCTATGGGATTCCTATCTCCCCTTCCTTCTGCTCTGTTCTCCTGATTTTTTTTATTACAGATGCTCAACATGATCACTTTTGCAGTATTAAAACTGTCTTCTGAGGATAGGTGGAAATACTCAGGGGAAGAAACTAACCTGATACAATTATAAAATTACAAGTGAAGGGTAAAGCGATTGGCATGAGGGAACATATATTTCACAAGGCAGATCCACGGCAGTGATTAGCTGAGAGGGATACAGAAGGCTCTCAAGACACATAGGGTTTTTGTTTTAGCTTTTAGTACATAGATCGGACTGCCACTGGCTTGAAGTTGTGAAGTAGTTTGAAGATTTCAAAATACAAAGCAATCTACTATGACTCCTATAGTGTTAAGCTTTTCAACGAAGAGAATAAAAAGACCAGACATACCATGCATAGGACTAGAAAGCAGTGTTCAAGTGACTGAGAAGATATGTAGGCTTTATTCAGAAGGCCTAAAACAATACCCAGGAAACTGACAGTAGTACTCCCAGCCAGCCTGAGGCCAAAGAGTGAGCATGGAAGAACTCTGGAACCTTCAGCCTATCGTCGAACAGGAGCAATCGTTCTCCTCCTATGTGTTGGTCACTTCCTTGTTTCCACCTACCCTGAACACTTACAAAGTTGCACACTGGAAGTGAACGAGCGAGACCTTCTGGAGCAAACCTCCCTGTTTAGAATCCCAGAGGCAATCACCACTGTGCCGTGCTATCTTGTGTGCAAAGTGAAGGGGTAGGATGTGAAATCCTTATCGTAAGGCTCATAGTAGCAGGCATTTCATAAGAATTTGCGGTCACCCCCCTGCTTAAATTACATGAGCAATACACACTCTCAAACACTGACAAAAATGGATGTCCTTGTTTTGCAGAGAATTTACATCTGTGTCTAGCAAATTTAACAAAGATCAGATAAAGTCACTGATTTACAAATAGCAATATAGATAGGTAATGCCTATTGGATGTATCTACTTTAAAAAACTTTGGCCTTTCCTTTTAGAAATAGTTTTTAAAAAATAAGTTAATTTCAAAATGATCACTAGCTCATCAAATTTAATTTTTGTTTTTGTTTTGATATATAACTACAACATAATGTAAAACACTTATTCCCATAATATTTACTGAAGATCTAATTTGTACCACTGATGGTAGATATAAACATAAACACAGGGACTCTCTTATTGAGAGGTACTGAGCTTGTTTTCTGTAGCCAAAAGGATTACTACAGGTCCTTCAGGTTAAACTGTCTGGAGATTTGGGTTTAAGAATGCCTAAAATCTGTCTCTAAACAGAATTCTACATGTAGTCACATCACCTTATGTGTTATCAAATTTTCTTTTCTTTTTTTAAAAGTTTATTTATTTATTTTGAGAGAGAGGGAGAGAGATGCAGAAAGAGAGGGAGAGAATCCCAAGTAGGCTCTGTGCTGTCAGTCCAGAGCCCAACGTGGGGCTCTATCCCATGAAGCATGAGATCATGACCTGAGCGGAAGTCAAGTCGGAAGCTTAACTGACTGAGCCAGTCAGTTTTACAAAATTTTCTTTTCACCTTTTATCAATTTGCCAAAGTCTTTTAATTCCTATTAGGGAGAAAAATCTAGAGATTTATTTCTAATCCGTTGTTTTGCTAAATTATTTCCAACAATGCCACATAGTGAGAATTACACATGAGAGAGCTGACAATTAATGTACATGTTCAAAAACTATCTGTCTAAAGTATACAAAGAAATCTTAAAACTAAACAATAAGAAAATAAACAACCTAATTTAAAAATAGGCCAAAGACCTTAGTAGAAATCTCATCAAAGAAGACATACAGGTAGGAAGTAAGCATATGAAAGATGTTCAGCCTCCTATGTCACCAGGGAAATGCAAATTTAAACAACAGTGAGATGCCACTACACCCCTATTATAATGACTGGAGTCTAGAACACTGAAACACCATATTCAGGAACTCTCATTCATTGCTGGTGAGAACACAAAATCATACGGTCGTTTTGGAAGACAGTTGGGTGGTTTCTTGCAAAACTAAACAGTCTTTCCATAGGATCCAGTAACTGCTCCTTGGTATTTATCTGAAGGAGCTTAAGCCTCATGAGCACCCCAAAACCCGCACATGGATGTTTATACCAGCTTTATTAATAACTGACAAAACTTGGAAGGCAATCAAGATGTCTTGATTGAATGGGTAAAACACAACTGTAGTACATACATCCAGACAGTGGAATATTAGCACCAAAATGAAACGAGCTATCAAGCCATATAAAGACATGGTGGAACTTTCAATGAATATTACAAAGTGAAAAAAGCCAATGTGAAAAGGCTACATCCTGTATGATTCCAACGATATGACATTCTGGAAAAGATAAAACTATGGAAATGGTAAAAAGAACAGTGATTGCCAGGGGTTGGTGGAATAGGAAGAATGAATAGGTGGAGCCAAAGGGTTTTAAGGCAGTGAACATACTTTTTATGATATCATTATGGTGGATATATTGAGGCTCTAGAAAATAAAATCTCCTAAAAAACTCAAATAACTCATTCACCATGACAAATGAGTTGCTTCCAAATATGAAAAATGAAGTCCCTCCTGAAATTAGGACAGAATGATCCCAACTCTCTCCTACAAATACATCATTTGTAATATTCTGAAGACAAGTGAATCCCATCAAGCCTCTGGAAACAGAAAACTGCTAATGGCCAAGAAGAAGATGCCTTGTTCTATTCCCATTCTGGACAGTACTAGTCCTCTAGGGTGGTAAGGAATGGACAGGAAACTAAACAGCAAATAAGAGTTGTTCCAGTTCTGGGCAAACCTACCTGGGGCCCCAGAATGGTGAGCTTCAACTGTTCTCCAGTGTAAAGTTCTTCCAGGAAGATGCCACTGAAAAGAAAAAAAAATGATACAGAAAGGCAATTACATGATAAATTACTTACACAGACTTTGAAACAAAGCTAGCGCCCATAAAACTTTCTCTTGATTGACTTTTGGGTAATAACATTCTTTTTCATGAGATTCAAATTCTTTCCCTTTGTGGGCTCACCACTTTTTTATATAAATGTCTCTCAAACTCTTCCCCACATACTTAAAAATTTGTAAAGAAGGTATATCTTATGTTAACTATTTTATCATAATAAAATACATAAATAGGGTGGATGGAAACTTTTGGAGGTAATGGATATGTTTATGGAATTGATAATTTCATGATGTACACTTATGTCTAAACTCTTTAAGTTGTATCTATAACTTAAGTATATACAGCCTTTTGTATGTCAATCATGAATTTTTTTAATATCTCAAAACAAAACAAAACTTCTCCCCAAATCTTTTCAAAACAAACAGATGGAACCATATTTAATTCTGTGTCTCATTATCATATATATTGTTTCCAAATAGTTTCTCATTTTTATCTCATTATTATGAAATATATCCCATCAGGAGTGGTACATTCTAAATTTTAGGCTTTATTGAGAGGCCTGAATACTATGTGACAAAACTACTGTGTTCTTAAATGGCCTCAGTTTTGTGACTGCAATAAAGCCAAGCATTCTACTGTCCTGACTATATTCTTTCATATCTTATTTCTCACTCTCCCTCTCTCCCTGGCCCTAATACTGTTCCTTCTTTCTTCATAATATATATAATATATTCTCCTTTTTAAAAATAAATATATTCTCATTTTGATCAGTACAATCTAACTCAACTATTTTTTGTCAGCTTTATAGAGGTGTAATTTACATGCAAAATTCAACAATATTAAGCATATACCGAAATAAGTTTTGACAAGTATATACAATGGTAAGTGCCATTACAGTCATGATATGGAATATTTCCATCACTCTGAAAAGTTCCTTTGTTCCCTTTTGTGGTCAGTCCACTCCTATCACCCAAACCAGTAACAGATACTAATTGTTCTTTCACTATAGTCTTTTCTAAAAGCTTATACAATGGAATCGTACCATGTGTAGTCTTTATAGTTTCTTTCACTTAGCATGATACTTTCAACATTCATCCATGTTGCTACATGTGTCCGTTGTTGGTTCCTTTATATTGCTGAGTAGTATTATAATGTATGAATATGTCAAAGTATGTTTATCCATTCACCATCTGATGACATTTGGATTATCTCAAGTTTGGGATAAAGTTTATTAATAAAGCTGCTAAAACATTTGAGTACAAGTCTGTCAAAATGTTTTGATTTTTCGTAGGTAAACAATAAGGGATAGAATTGCTGAGTCATATGGTAAGTATATGTTCAACATTTGAATAAACTGTCAAGCTTCTCTAAGTGGCTCCAATGATCCTTCTTGAAGTATCATTGTGCACTAAGACGAGCAACAAATGGGAGTTTCAGTCGTCCCATATCTTTGCCAACACTTTGTATTGTCCGTCCTTTTAATGTTAACCATTCAAGTGGGTATGCAGGGGCAACTCAAAGTGGGTTTAAATATACTATCTTGCTATTTGTTTTTTATCTGTCCTATTTTTAATTTGTTCCCTTTCCCTTATGTTTGTTTCTGCCTTGTTTGGATTTACTGATTTGGTTTTTATGATATACCTAAACATATCTCAAATGAATTCTGATTAAGGTCAATGGCTTATGACTCTACAGACTTTATTCACTCAGTGGAAACTCAGTTTATTTCATGACCCACTATCCTAAAATGGATCTGTGGACTTGATCAAACATGGTGAACTTAAAGAAGAAATGGCTGGAGTTTGTATTCAGGGAAGAGCTAGAATCAGTATAGCGGTGATGAGGGAAGCACAGATGTGAAAACCAAACTTTTGCAAATTCAGCTGTTTGTTTTTAAAGCTATTACATAGTCTTGGAGCTGTTTCCCTTTAAGAAAACTATGCAGGCAGGAAAAGAAAAAAAATTACTATTATTATCAACTGTATTCTCTACTGATGTGATGAATTTTATTAAAGGTAGGTGAAAAAGAAATAATCTTTAAATACAATAAAATACCTAAATACAAAGAATGGTGTCCTGATTCTTGGTAAAATATAGTGTAAATCCAGAGATTAAATTTATAGGATAACTGAATATGAAGAACTATTCCCTATGAGTGTACCTGGAGGCGTAACAGCAGAAACCCACAGAAATTCAATATGAAAATGAGAGTGATGGATGGACACATGTTCCTCCTCCTGCTGAGAAGGATGACTTTATGGTTGGGGAAACATAACTTAAGGGTTTGGGAGTGAAGCTGATAAAGCACAGGAAATGAAGAGAGAAAGAAAGGAAACAGTGACTCTGCTGAAGGAGGATGAGGATCTATACTTTCCGCAAAGCAGGAGATAGTTTTCCAACATTGATCATAACACATCTGTAACTACCTTTCTAAATAGCTCAGTTGTAGGCATGTTTATGAATAAAATCCATTATTTAGAGAACAACATGGAGAAGTTAAATGGCCATATTTATATACTTATGGGGGCGGGGGGGGGGGGGAGGAACCTGTGTTATTTTATCTGGGTGTTTATAGCAAATAGATCAAAGAAATTAAGTCACAGGGATTGGAAAATTTCCTGGCAAGGAAAGGACTCAGCATGAGTAAATTCTTTTTACTCTACTAGGTTTTTCTTTTTGATTTTTCTTTCTTTCTTTTTTTTAAAAGTTTACTTATTCACTTTGAGAGAGAGATAGAAGGAGCCGGCATGTATATGTGGGGGAGGGGCAGAGAGAAAGGGAGAGAATCCCAAGCAGACTCTTCCATCAGCCCGATGTGGGGCTACATCCCATGGAACCAAACCATGAGATCATCACCTGAGCTGAAACCAAGAGTGAGCTGCTTAACCAACTGAACCACCCAGGTGCCCCTCTTTTTCTTTTTTTAAGCAATCCCTACACCCAGTGTGGGGCTCAAGTTCATGACCCTGAGCATTAAGAGTCGCATGCTCCACTCACTGAGCCAGCCAGGCCCACCCCCCTTTTTTTCTTTTTGTTCCTTTCCCACCCACACTGCCTCATTTCTCTTTCTTTTTTCAAGAAACATTGCTGTGGTGGTTCTCAGTAGTATTTAATTGAAGGCAAATATAGAATCAGTTAAATTCAATCAAAGAATGGATGTCTCAACTCTGTTAGAATAAAGTAATTTCTGTAAAATAGTCAATCATTTCTTTTGCTTTTGATTCTTGACAGACTCCTCTAGAGATATGTAAATTATTGATTCCATCTGGTTTATTGCCATCAGGGCTGCTTGAGTGTTTATTTTTTGAAGGCAGGTGTAAATAAAGCTAAGTTAATTTCCAGAAAAGCTGCAAAGAAGGTTATAAACCTGAAGTGTAATTCTCCTCTTCCAGATGTCTCTCTTGAGAGAGAGAGACAAAGCACCAGCAGGCAAGGGGCAGAGAGAAAGGGAGACACAGAATCTGAAGCAGACTCCAGGTTCTGAGTTGTCAGCACAGAGCCCGCGCAGGGCTTGAACCCACGAATTCCAAGATCATGACCTGAGCTGAAGTCAGATGCCCAACCAATTGAGCCACCCAGGCGCCTCAGCCCTAAATAACCTTTAAATCAGTTCTAAATAAAAGAGTTATGGACGAGACTCAAATCCTACTCACTTCCCCAGGCCTGTGGCATCTCTCTGCTCTAATTAGAAAATGTATCGTTTACGAATTAATGGTTTATTCATTGAATTAGCAGATTATAAATCATATTTAGATACTCAAACTGAAAATAGTAGTCAGATGTGGAAATACTCATCTCTGTTAGTACTTTTAAGGCATATCTATAGTTTCTGCATTGCCAATGCATACAAAAAACCGAGTTTGTGCTGGGCAATGGTCCAGGCATAATAAGCTCTGAGTGTTGCTAATTAGCGAGCACAAAATAGATAATGTACTATGTAAAATATCAAAGAATGTCAGATGTGCCATAATAATCTAGAGAAAAAAAAAGTAAATTCTTACACTTATGTTAAGCTTCTAAGATTTCTCAGTTAGTTATTAGTTGCAATTTGCCAGGACTTTATTCTGGGACATTAAGTTCCTATTCTCAGGTAGTCTCTTCATGTTCTGTCAACAAACATCTTGGTGCCTCCTTGAACTATGGAATCATCTTTTTTTTTTTTTTTTAACATTTTATTTATTTTTGAGACAGGGAGAGACAGAGCATGAACAGGGGAGGGGCAGAGAGAGAGGGAGACACAGAATCTGAAACAGGCTCCAGGCTCTGAGCTGTCAGCACAGAGCCCGACGCGGGGCTCGAACTCACGGACCGCGAGATCATGACCTGAGCTGAAGTCGGCCGCTTAACCGACTGAGCCACCCAGGCGCCCCACTATGGAATCATCTTGATGAACTGACCTGTTAGAAAAAAATCCCAACATAGCCAAAATGAGAAAATGCAAATGCAAAATTACATTCATTTTGGTGTAGTATAAAAGGTCAGAGATTTAGAACCAAATGGATATGGGTTCTAGCCCCAGTCTATGCCAGTTACCACTTATGGGGTCCTGAGAAGTCTATTAATTCCTGTGGGTCTCAGATGGCTCATCTGAAAATGAGATTGTTGTGGGATTGCTCTGGGGATTAAATAACATGAGGTATGCAT
Source organism: Panthera uncia (assembly GCF_023721935.1). Taxonomy (NCBI): domain Eukaryota; kingdom Metazoa; phylum Chordata; class Mammalia; order Carnivora; family Felidae; genus Panthera; species Panthera uncia. The sequence continues at coordinate 24,439,609 of NW_026057577.1, read as the reverse complement.
AGCACCTGTGTAATAGATGGTCAAATAATGAATGACAGCTCTCTGCTTCCACTCCATTTATATTTTCAGCCTCCTCAGTAAAAAAGGATAGTTGGTCTTTAAGGATATAAGAGGGGTGCCTGGGTGGCTGGGTGGCTCAGTCGGTTGAGCGTCTGACTTCAGCTCAGGTCATGATGTCACAGTTCATGAGTTCAAGCTTGGCGTGGGGCTCTGTGCTGACAGCTCAGAGCCTGGAGCCTGCTTCAGATTCCGTGTCTCCCTCTCTCTGCCCCTTCCCTGCTCATGCTCTGTCTCTCTCTGTCTCTCAAAAATGAATAAAAGTTTAAAAAATTTTTTTAAAAAGGATATATGGAATCTTTCTCTCTCTTCTCTGAAAGCATTCAGCAGATCGGAGGTGCTCAAAAAAATGTGAGCTCCTTGTCAAATGTTTGTCTCATCAGACTGCAGGCATCCACCGGGGTATAACCCTTCACAAAAATTACCTTACTCCATACACACAGCAACTGTGAGGCAGACCAATTCTGACTTCCTCATTTCTCATTCCAGAAGCAGTGAGTCAGGCTGAAAGAAATAGTGGAGTGCGTAAGTATTTGCAGATCTAAGATAAACAACACCCATTTCTGGGGGAGATTAACATGAAAGTACTGGTGTAGATACATGTATTAACAGAGGATGACATTTCAGGATTTGTGCCCTCTTGTGTTTTGGTTACACATCTTGTTTTGACCACGACTAGAGAGTTACCACTGTAATTGTGGGTGAAGGTAGTGCTCATAAAAAATGATGTTCTTTTAATTTTTCAAGGTCAAACTTCAATGAATTTGTGTACTATACTCAGAAGTAATAAAAATCAGACAAGCAGAAAGGAATATAATTTGGCATTTCTTATTCAGAAAATTTATACAATGTATAACCCTATAAAGTTAAGGATCTTTAGCCTCACATACTCTGCTTTATTTGGGTTATTCATCAATGGATATGTGAATAAAAGTCTATTTTAAGACACACTGTTCAAAGTAACATTTTAAAAGGGATAATGCCTTTGAAAATATTAAACCAATGTATTTTTTTATTTACCATAAATTCACTTCTCTATGACTCCTCACCCATTAGATGAGTAATACTCATTACTTCAGATGTTTCCTAGAACAAGTAAGCCATTATTCAATTCTGAGCTTCAAACTAGATTATTCCTGAGTTTATAGCTAGATGATACTCTTGTGAACCAAGCTTTTCGGGGAGTAATATGTTTTCTAAATTTCAAAATATTCTTTTTACACTGAAAAAGCTAAACAAGAGAGTCAGAGCCTGGGTTTTTACTGTCAGCCTCAGGGCACAGAGGAGGAAGGCTGCCAGGGAAGGCTCTGACACACAGGAAGAAGAAGCCATCCTACTGCAGACAGGACGCTGAGAGCTCTGGAGGAGATAAAATTAGGGTAACTCTGCCTAGATCCCTGAGGTGATGTCAGATACCCATACTACCCCGGACCAAAGATAGGAGACAGAAGGAGATAGCAGGAAGTGAAAAGCAGTGGGAACAAATCCTTCTTTCCCATTTCGGCTATAGCCAGAGAATGCCTCAGAGGCATCTTGTAGCCATTGGCATGGCCACAGAAGAGCAGACACAGTCTAGGACAGGCTCTGTCAGTGCAGAGTCTGATGTGGGCCTTGACCTCACAAACCATGAGATCATGACCTGAGCCGAAACCAAGGGTCGGATACTTAACTGACTGAGCCACCCAGGTGCCCCAGTGTACGACATGTTTACACACAGGTGGCTCCCACACCCTTGCCACCATGTGGCATGTAAGAGGTTTAGACCTAAAAGGCTCTCTTGGTGAACTGGGGCTGGGAGTGGGGGCAAGATGGGGGAGTTGGCAGGTAGCTAAGAATTAAGGAGCAACTTGCCATTGAGGGGCACTAGGGTGGCTTACTTGGTTAAGCATCTGACTCTTGGATTTGGCTCAAATCACGATCTCACATTTTGTGAGTTCAAGCCTGGTGTCAGGCTTTGTGCTGACAGCGCAGAGCCTGCTTGGGATTCTCTCTCTCTCCCTCTCTCTCTGCCTCTCCCCTGCTCATGCTCTGTCTCAAAATAAATAAATAAACATTAAAAAAAGGGAGCAACTTGCCTTCCAGTGGTTTGAGGGGAGAGGAAATGGAAAGTGCTGGAAGGCAAATGGAAAATGCACTGAGTCTCAGAGGTGCAGCCATTCAAACAAATACTAAACTGCTACACCCCAAACTGAAGTTGGTGAGAGCTATCAAGAGGTCTAGACACTTCCTTGCCTACCATCACAAAGTTATGTGAACTCTCCCTTGTGCCAAGAAGCCTCTGAGGGAGAAGGGGCAGATGATGGGAAAGATGCCTTGAAATACTAAGTACCCTCTTCCCAAAGGAAAGTCTTTCACATTAAAAAAACCAAAACCAAACACACACACACACACACACACACACACACACACACAAATAAAAAACCCCCTGAGTAATCTTGAATGGGCTATTTTGTTTTGGAGACTGTTACGTGTTTGCTACTGAATGGAAAAGGGGGCTGTTAAGCAACATGATGTAAGTGATAGAAATTAATTTCCTACATATCTGAATTGTGCCCTTTGCTACTTTTTGGAGGACCAGGTAAGAAATTCTGGTTTGTCCACAGCTCAGGGCTTGCACTGTATGAATTAGGAATTAGAAACACCATTTGCTTACTCACATTACAAGATTATAGAGAGTGTCAGAGTTTTCAGAAGTAGAAAATAGTCTTCAATGGTCTTCAACCATAACTGCTATTAAGTATTGTACTATGCATTCATTTTAAAATTTTTTTTAACGTTTATTGATTTTTCAGACAGAGAGAGACACAGCATGAACGGGGGAGGGGCAGAGAGAGAGGGAAACACAGAATCGGAAGCAAGCTCCAGGCTCTGAGCCATCAGCCCAGAGCCCGACGCGGGGCTCGAACCCGTGGACCGCGAGATCGTGACCTGAGCCGAAGTCGGACGCTTAACCGACTGAGCCACCCAGGCGCCCCTATGCATTCATTTTAAATTGTCTATGTGTGTGTTGTGACTCTTGTGTTGTGGGGCTTCAATTCGCAGAGAGGTCAAATCAAATGTACCTTTTTTTTTTGTCCACAAGAACCCAGAGGCATGAATATGCAAGGATCCCAAATATAACCATTTTAACAACTACAGCCCCAAAGTAGCAGGCTATGCTAGGGTTAATTTACATTCCACAGCAGCAGCATGAGAACTCCAGCAAGACAGTACTTAAAAGAAATCAATCCGGCAAAAGCAAAACACATATCTGTTTCAAATCCAACACTATCATTCTAAAATGAGCATTTGTTTTTAATTCTGTAGATCCTGACTGAAATGTACTGAGCATTCTCAAAAGCAACTCATTAACTACAACGTACAACATGATGACTATAGCTGACATTGCTGTATGATATACAGGAGCTGTTAAGAGAATAAATCATAAGAGTTCTCATCACAAGAAACAATTTTTTTCCTTTTCTTTCTTTTCTTTTTATTGTATCTATATGAGAAGATGGATGTTAGCTGAACCTACTGTGATAACCATTTCACAATATTTGTAAATCAAGCCATCATGCTGCATGATTTAAACTTATACAGTGATGTATGTCCACTATTTCTCAACAAAACTAGAAAAAAGTAACCCACAGAAACTGGTGACTTAAAATGAGTTTCCCCCAAAACAGACGCCGAGATTTGAGCGCAAGTGGTTTCTTAGGGAGCTGATCTTAGCAGGACTGCAGGGGAGTGGTAAAAAGAGACAGGGAATGGAAGGGAAGCAACGTGGAGTAAGATGATGTGCAGGTGACCACTGTGGGAAACTGAGGACCACCCACTGGGAACCTTGGAGTGAAGAGATAATTCCACAAAGTTATAACATATGAAGGATGAGGTAGCCACCATTTATTAGCCAACTCCCTCTCTCATTAGCTGAGAGCTGCTCTTGGAGCATCAACTTCCAGCACTCTGACCTGCTCCAGGCAAGAGCCAAACACATCAAGGAAAGTAAAAACTACATGCAGTAGGAAGCTATCAGTGTGTGCATAGAAAAAGGAAAGCTAACGGGAATCTGGGTGACTCAGTTGGGTGAGCATCCAACTTCAGCTCAGGTCATGATTTTACAGTTCGTGAGTTTGAGCCCTGCGTCAGGCTCTGTGCTCAGAGCCTGGAGCCTGCTTCAGATTCTGTCTCCTTCTTTGTGCCCCTCCCCCACTCACGCTCTGTCTCTTGCTCTCTCAAAAATAAACATTAAAAAAATTTTTAAAAAAAGAAAAAGGAGAGCTAACAATGTTAATTAGGCATCTGGGCAACTTAAAAGAAGAAAAGACTGAATCAGGGATTGTTGGAAGCAGCAAAAACTATCCATGTTATTAAATGAAGGTGAACACTAGAAGGCACTAGGGTTCTGCTAATGTCCACGCAAAACGTAACCTTGTAATATGTAGTCTTATCAGAATAGATGTGCTTAGCTTGTAGATTTAAGCTACCATTTTGTCTAATTATTCTTTGACATTTCATTCAACTGAGTAGATCCACGAGAAGTTTGCAAAAGACAAAAAAAGATTTTTTTTAAACAAATTCACTAGTGGAATCCAAAGCAAACTGTGAAAGCTAAAATCCTCTGTGCATCCCTACTAACATGAAGGGAGGGGTAGACCAGTTATACTTAAGAAATGAGAAGAAAACAACTTTCAAAAACCTTTGGTTTCTTAGGTGCTTAAAATGATAGCACTGGGGAAATACAAGTTCTGTAGCTTTAGAATTAAAACTCAAGTTGTGGTTATTAATGATTTAAGAAACATAGCTCTCCTCTCAAGTAATTTAAATTTAATATACAACTATGGTTGAACATCAGTTAAAGAAGACTGCTTAATTAATCTCCACAGAAGGGCAATCAGTTTGGAACAAGTTCCTAAGAATGTCTCAAGGGGAAAAGGGTGTGTGTATGTGATTCCTTTTCTTCTTCTTCTTTTTTAACTAAAAAAAAAATTTAGTTTCAGCATTGACCTCTGGTCACAACATTATCTCTGAGGTCAGTACAGATGTGCTTAATTTATTTCAAGGCTTTATTTCAATTATTTCAAAGAGAAGAAGTGAGGCCTGGAATGTATAAAATGTAATATTTTAGATGGCGCCCATGGAAAGAAGGAAGAGAGACAAAATCTAAAGAGATATTCAAGAAATATGCTCATTGTCCTTCCCAGTAAGTAGACTGACCCAGACATTTAGGAGACAATGACAACCCAAAGAGAGACTGAGCATGAGTAAGCCCTTAGAAACCAGACAAGTTCTAGCCACTTTGCTAAAAAAATATGTACAGTTCCTTATATGGAAAAAGTAGCAGTTAGTTACTAGAAGGGGACAAATACAGACAAGTCTGAGTCAAGCAAGTGCCTTAATGACATCTGCTAATACTAATATTCACTTATAATAATCATTTTTAAAACTTTGGCTAGTATACATATACAAACATTAAATGCTTCTTTTAATGCAGATACTTTAAAAATGAGTATTTTTAATATTTTTAATGTTTATTTGTTTTTAAATTTTTAATGTTTTTATTCATTTTTGAGACACAGAGACAGAACACTAGTTGGGGAGGGGCAGAGAGACAGGGAGACACAAATCTGAAACAGGCTCCAGGTTCTGAGCTGTCAGCACAGAGCCTGACCTGGGGCTTTAACTCACCAACAGTGAGATCATGACCTGAGCTGAAGTCGGATGCCTAACCGACTGAGCCACCCAGATGCCCCTAAAAATGAATATTTTTTACAAACCTACATTATGTAGAAAAATAATGTCATAAAATAAAATAGTAATTACATCTTTAAAACTGCCTTGAATATTGTTATGTCTTTTCAATGCAGGTATTTAGCATATATAAACAGTATATAAACAATTAATAGGGATATAACATAAGCAGTATATAAACAATTAATAGGGATGAAGGAGGAGTGCCTGGGTGGCTCAGTCGGTTGAGAGTCTGACTTTGGCTCAGGTCATGATCTCACTGTCTGTGAGTTCAAGCCCCGTGGCAGGCTCTGTGCTGACAGCTCGGATCCTGGAGCCTGTTTCAGGCTCTCCCTCTCTTTCTGTCCCTCCCCCACTCATGCTCTGTCTGTCTCTCTGTCAAAAATAAATAAACATTAAAAAAAATAGGGATGAAGGAAATTAGTAAGCAGGCCAGTGGAATGAGGGAAGAAAAAGGACTGAGGGCCAAAAATATTTTCTCATTGAAAGAAGTATATAGATAAACCTTATGGTACAGAGAGCACGACTGTGACTCCTGCTACTGTCCTCAAGTTATAGCAACAAGCAGATCCAAATGTTCTATACTTAAAATAAAATAAAAACACTTAAAATTAATAGGCATTACAAATTTTTACAAAAAAGTTTTCAAACAACAATTGTTTATTTTTCTTTAAATTCCAGTATAATTAACATACAGAGTTATATTAGTTTTAGTTACTGATCACATGGTATTTCCATTCTTAATTTTTTGAGGAAGTTCCATAGTATTTTCCACAGTGGCCACACCAGTTTGCATTTCCACCAACAGTGTATGAGGGTTTCTTTTTCTGTACAACCTTGCCAACACTTGTTTCTTGCAGTTTTTTTTAAACCTTTTTTTTAAATTTAAATTTTAGTTTGTTAACATTTCAGTGCAATATTGGTTTCAGGAATAGAATTCAATGATTCATCACTTACATAAAATACCCAGTGGTCATTACAAGTGACACCCTTAGTAACTATCACCTATCTAGCCCATTCCTTGCCCATCTCCCTCCATCAACCCTCAGTTTGTTCTCTATCATTAAGAATCTCTTGTGGTTTGTTTTGCTCCCTTCTCTTCTTTCCTTCTTCTTCCTATATGTTTATCTAGTTTGTTTCTTATATTCCACATATAAGGGAAGCCATATGGTATTTATCTCTCTCTGATTGACTTATTTTGCTTAGTATAATGCATTCTAGTTCCATCCATGTCATTGCAAATGGACAGATTTCATTCTTTTTGATCGCTAAGTAATAATACACACCATATGTGTGTATGTATGTGTGTGTATATATATATATATATATATATATGTATGTATATCACATCTTTATCCATTCATCAGTCAATGGACGTATGGGCTATCTCCACACTTTTGACTACTGTTGATAATGCTGCTATAAACATTGTGGTGCATGTACCACATCGAATCTGTATTTTTGTATTCCTTTGGATAAATAATAGTGCAAATGATGGATCATAGGGAAGTTCTATTTTTACTTTCTTACTGAGTAGCTTCACCAGTTTGCATTCCCACCAACAGTGACTGCATCCTTGTCAACACCTGTTTTTTGTTATTGTTAATTTTAGCCATTCTGACAGATGTGAGGTGGTATCTATCAGGATTTTGATTTGTATTTCCCTGATGATGAGTGATACTGAGCATCTTTTCATGTTTCTGTTAGCCACCTGGATGTCTTCTTTGGAAAAGTGTTTATTCATGTCTTATGTCCATTTATTCACTGGATTATTTTTTGTTTGTTTGTTTTTGTTGAGTTTGATAACTTCTTTACAGATTTTGGATACTAACCCTTTATTAGATATGTTGTTTATAAATATCTTCTCCCATGCTGTAGGCTGCCTTTCAGTTTTGTTGATTGTTTCCTTCACTGTGCAGAAGGTTTTGATCTTGATGAGGTCCCAGTAGTTCATGTTTGCTTTCATTTCCCTTGCCTCCAGTGATATGTCTAGTAAGAAGTTGCTCTGGCTGAGATCAAAGAGGTTGCAGTTTGTGTTTTCCTCTAGGATTTTGATGGTTTCCTATCTCACATTTAGGTCTTTAATCCATTTTGAATTTATTTTTGTATATGGTGTAAGAAAGTGATCCAGTTTCATTCTTCTGCATGTAACTGTCCAGTTTTCTGAACACCATTTCTTAAAGAGACTGTCTTTTTTCCATTGGATATTCTTTCCTGCTTTGTTGAAGATGAGTTGACCATATAGTTGTGGGTCCAATTCTGGGTTTTCTATTCTGTTTCATTGACCTATGTGTCTGTTTTTGTGCCGGTACCCTACTGGCTTGATGACTGCAGCTTTGTAATATAACTTGAAGTCTGGAACCATGATGCCTCCAGTTTTGTTTTTCTTTTTCAGGATTGCTTTGGCTATTTGGGGTCTTTTGTGGTTCTGTGCAAATCTTAGGATTGTTCTAGCTCTGTGAAAAATGCTGGTGGTATTTTGATAGGGATTGCATTAAATGTGTAGATTGCTTTGGGTAGTATAGACCTTGTGTTTTTTATTTTAGCTATTCTGACAAGTGTGAGGTAGTATCTTATTGTGGTTTTGCTTTGCATTTCCCTGACAATTAGTGATATTGAGCATCTTTTCATGTTCCTGTTGATCATCTCTATGTCTGCTTTGGAGAAATGTCTGTTTATATCTCTTACACATTTTAAAAGTTGGATTATTTGTATTTTTTTGGTGTTGAGTTATATATGTTTTTAAAAATGTATTTTGGATATTAACCCCTTTTGGATATATCATTTGCAAATATCTTAATAGGAGTTATTTTTAAAGTAACTGATTTCTTTTTTAAATTATTTTTTTGTTTTTATTTTATGTTTGAGACACAGGGTGTGAGCAGGGGAGGGATAGAGAGAGAGACACACACAAAATCTGAAGCAGGGTCCAGACTCTGAGCGTCAGCACAGAGCCTGATGCGGGGCTTGAACTCCTCGACTGTGAGATCATGATCTGAGCTGAAATCGGATGCTTAACTGACTGAGCCACCCAGGTGCCCCTAAAGTAACTGATTTCATGCTTGAATTAGTAAGATTTTACTCAGACAAAAAGAAACATGTTTACTAATCACTAAAAATCATTAAAGTTAAAATATGGCAATAATATATATAAAATCAATATTCATCTGCATGAAATTTGAGGAAAATTTCTAGTAACTTCTAAAATAGTAAAAAGGCCATTTACAAGTTTTAATTCATTAGTATGCCTAAATCTCATGCTACTACTTACTAATTAACTGTCTGCCCACAGCAAACAGCCTAAGTATTCTAATTTGGGTTACCAGTAAATGATTCCTATTCTATTAGACAAACCCATTCTTTTTTTTTTTTTTAATATAAAAGCATTTATCACAGTATCTGGTAGGCAGTAGATATCCAAAAATGTTACTTTTACTTAAGCAAATATGTTCACATTTCTATGATAAGAAAGAGTGAAGTATAGAAAGATAGAAATATGTGTTACTGGATTCCACTTTTCATGAAATGAAGAGAGTTGCTGTTAGGTTTTGTCAGGTTTGGGTAGGTAAGGGAAGTCCACCAGGCTTTAACATTTTGACTTGTGGGAGCTTGTGAGGAAAACTGTTGTATCTAGAACTGCCTTATCAAATTTTACCTTAGCTAGGGTTACACAAAAATGTTATTATTTGTTCCTGATACAATGCTTTGACCACAAGTGAAACTTTTATATTGTGTGAAATACAAGATTTAAAAACACACAACTAACAGTCTCAAGTTTTGTGGATTATTTGATATCCCCTCAAATCTATAACACTAGTTTGAGATGTATTATGACTCTTATCCATCAAAATGAGCCTCGATATAAAGAAATTCACTAAGAAGTTACCCCTTCATTCATTGCCTAGTATGTATTAACCTAAATTAAGCTTCTAGGATAAAGGACTAAATGTGAAAGACAGGAGAAGTTTCAGTCTGCAATAATCTTTAATTATACTGGGAAGATATGTAATGAACAGATAAAACAAGAACACAAAGAAATTTGAGCTAGCAGTGAATATTATGAAGGATGATGTGATAGATACTACTGGAGACTAGAGTTGGGGATATAACTGAAGAAATTTATCAGATTAAAATTATAACCAATGGCATCATTATAAACTTAAATAACTTGATGAAATAATCAGGACTTCTGAGAAATTACTGAAAAAGAAGAGATAAAACAGGAGCTGGCAGAAGTGAAGAAAGAAACACATAGTAACATAAATTGTAGACCTCACTGGAATAACTAACTCACTCTGAAACTAATAATAACTAATGACGATAATACAATGAGATTCATAATAGAATGAGAAATGTGAACAAAAAATTCAAATTATGAGTTCAAAATTATTAGATAAGTGATGAATGTGGATGATCCAATATATATGTAACTGGAGACTCCTAAAAGTTTCCATAAATAAAAGACTAGTTGAATTTATGGATTAGAAGGACTTATTATGCCATAGGAATATCATCATAGAACCATCAACACTGAAACACTAGCCTTCAAAAGCAAAGAAAGAATTTTGTGGATGTTTAAGAAACACAATTAGGTTATTTGTCAGGGCAGAAAAAAATCAACTTGGAGTATGATCAACAGACTGATTCAAAGACAGATGACTTGGAGAAACATCTAAAAGTCTTTGGAGAACAAGCAGGGAAGGGATAACCCAATAGTTTTATATTATGGCCAAAATGTCTTTTATGTGTAAGTTTCACATTCAAAAAATCAAGAAATCAACTTCTATGAGGCTTTCTTGAAAATATTATTAGGGTATTGTCTCCCATGAAGATCACTAGGTGACTACTGCCACATTTTGTATCTATGGCTTCCCAATTTTTAATGTTTTATTCTTACCACTTTCTATTATTGTACCACCACTAAGTAAGTAAGAATGAAGTCATTCTTACTGCTTTCTGAGACTCATTCCATGTCTCTGTTAACTAAAAGATAAATGTAAAAACTGAAGCAAAATGAGGTAATTTAGTTGAAAGACTAAGAATAAAACAGTTTTGGAGATTATAGTTCAGAAGAGAACACACTTTTTAAAAATATTATTGTTACTTGTAAACAATATAGCTAACAACCATATGGAAAAAGAAGTAAAAGTTGACAGGCTTGCAAACGGGTTGATTTCCTTTAAAGATATGTCAACAGATTTTATGCTGACAAAGAAAGTAATGGAGCGTATCAATCAAGGAAGACTAGACTGGGTTGAAACATTTCCTAAATCCCAATCGTTTAACGTGATAAAGTTTTATTTCACACTCATGTGAAATGCCCATCATGGGTACACCGTGATTCTATTCTACATCATCTTTACTCCTACACAAACTGACAGAAAACCACATTCGGAAACATTACCAGACTTATGACAGAAGAAAAAGTCTCACATCAGTAATGTCATTTCTGCTCACAACTCATTGGCTAGAATTCATCACTGGAACTCTCCTAAACACAAGATTATCTGGAAAAGCAATCCTCCCACACGCTCAAAATGAGAGAATTGTATTATATGGCAAAGAACACTAACCGCAACCAGGAGGAGAGAGGGAAAAAATAATGAAGATAGGAAGAATGGAAGTGTACTCATAGATGGGAGTTAGTGAATACTGTTTAATGAAATAAAGAACTGAATATACCACAGATCTCTATTGTCCAATAAGGTAGCCACGAGCCACTTGTGAATATTTGAATTTACATTAATTAAAATGAATATTAAAAAATTCAGTTTCTCTAGCCATAGTTCAAGTTACTAGCCATAGTTCAAGTGCTTGATATCCAACATGTGGATAGTAGCTCCTGCACTAAAAAGCACAGACATATGACAGTTTGACAGTCTTAGAAATTTAAATTTCAATTCATAATGTTGCCATTGATATTTGTTGTTATAAATTTTTAAAAATAAAGGCCTTGTAAATTATGAGAACGGAAATACACATATAGAAAGTAGTCAAAGTGCAGCCAGATAGTAAAAGATAAAACAATAATTTGAGAAACAGAAATGACAATGTAATATATGATGACAAAGCTAAGAACAAAGATAAATGTCACACCAATAAATGTGACTACAATAATAAAAAATTCCAATATGATCATGTGTATAAACTCAAATATATGTAAACATAAATACAAATTGTTTATATTTTTTAAATGCTTATTATGAGCCAGGCAACTAACATAACTGTGTGGTACATATTATTTCAAGTAATTATCCTAATTAGTTATGGGCCAAATTCTTAGGCTTAAGTCTCAACTCCTAAAACCTCAGAATATGATTGATTTGCACTAAATGGGTCTTTACAGAGGTGATTAAGTTACAATGAAGGCATTATGGTGAGGGCTCAAACCAGAATGACTAGTGTCCTTGGAAGAAGATGAAGAGACACCATAGGCACATGTGCATAGAGACGACTATGTGAGGAGGCAGCAAGAGGGCAGCCATCTACAAGCCAAGGTGAGAATCCTCAGAGAAATCCAACTTTGCTGCCATCTTGATCTTGGATTTCCAGCCTCCAGAACCACGAGAAATTAAATTTCTGTTGTTTAATCCACCTAGTAAGTTATTTTCTTATGGTAGCCCTAGCAAACTAATACAGTAACATTAATATATTTGTTTTATTGTGATAAAACCAAAACACTGAAATGTTATATAATTTAACAAAGATTACAAAGCTTGAAAAACAGCAGAGGCTAACTGTGAAGCCAGTCAGTCTGATTTCAGACCTTGTCCTCTTAACCCATTTGCCAAAATTGGTCATGTATGGAACATAAAGCAAGCCTTAACAAATTTCATGATTAAAACAATTCAGAATATGTTCTCTGACTCTGGTGGAATTGAGCAAGAAATCAAAAAAAGATGTCTAGAAAATCCCCAACCGTCTGGAAACTTAAAAATGCACTCTAAATAATTCATTGGTAAGAGAAAGATTTGAAATCCAAAATTCACAGTACTTTTAATGAATCATTAAGAAGACACTACAAATAAAAACTTGTGGGATACAACTAAAGCAGCATACATAGGGGAATGGGAATCCTTAGACACATGTATTCAGAAACAAGAGAGGCTTTGGGATGCCTGGGTGGCTCAGTTGGTTAAGCCTCAGACTCTTGGTTTGGGCTCAAGACATGATCTCACAATTCATGAGATCAAGACTTGCACTGGGGGCTCCCAAGCAGGCTCCATGCTTTCAGTGCAGAGCCTGATAAAGGGCTCTAACCCATGAAACATGAGATCATGACCTGGGCTGAAATCAAGAGTCAGAAGCTCAACTGACTGAGCCACCCATGTGCCCATGAATCCATTAGTGAAAACCTTCTCCAAAGAAAACTTAAGACCTAGGTGTCTTCACTGATGAAGTCTTCCAAACTTTTAAGGAAGAAATAACACCAGCCACATATAAATTCTTCCAGAGAATAGAAAAAGAGAAAACTTCTTTGCAATAATTTTTATGAGGCCAACTTAACTTTGATTTAAAAACATGAGGGGTGGGTGCCTCATATTCTCTCCCTGTCTCTTTCTACCCTCCCCCTACTCACATTCTCTCTCTCTGTCTCTGAAAAAAATAAATAAACTTAAAAACAAAAACAAAAACACTTGATAAGCCCATTACCAGCAAGGAAAGGTGAAGACCAGTTTCTCTCATAAACATTGTTGTAAAAATCTTGAACAACAGATTAGCAAAACAAAAATAGAGATATAGTAAAAAGATAACACATCTTGAACAACAGACTTTTATTCCAGTAATGCAAGGGTGGGTTGACATCTCAAATTCATCCTAAGTAATTTACTACACTAACGTAAGGAAGGAGGAAAAAAATAGAATCATCCCAATAGAGACAGAAAAAGCATCTGAGAAAATTCAACATCCATTTCATGATAGAAATTCCTTTGGAAACTAAAAATAGAAGGGAACATCCTTAACCTAATGAAATCCAGCTATACAAAAAAATCTACAATGAACATAACACCATTAAGATGTTGAAATCATGAAAGCTTTCTTTCTGAGATCAGATACAAAACAATGATACCTGCTATCACCAGTCAGGTTGTACTGGATGTCCCAGCGAATATAGGAAAAGATGAAAGGAAGAGAATAGCATAAACATAAATATAATGGCATAACACTGCCATTTTTGCAGATGATGTGATTAGAAATATAAAAAATCCACCACAATCTACAGACAGAATATTAGAACTGGTAAATGAATATAATGAGGTTACGGCATACAAATATATAAAAATCAGTTCTATTTGGGTTTACTTGCAATAAACAAATAGAAAAATTAAATTTGAAAATTTACATATGCTTTTTACAATATATTTTTAAAAAGTCAACTACCAAGGAATAAATCTATTGAAAATAAGATGTGCTGTATTCATTGACAGAGTCATTATTGTAAAGGTATCAATTCTTCCAAACTAATCTATAACTCAACACAATCCCAAACAAAATTCCAGCAGATTTTCTAAAGAAATTGAAGAATTCTAGAAGAAACAAATAGAAGAAACAAAATAAATGAGCAAAGGGAAAGAGAGAGAGAAGTACATTTTTGATGAATACTAGGTGATGTAGAGAACTGTTAAATGACTATATTGTACACCTGAAACTAATAAAACACTGTATACTAAAAAAAAGAAGTTACACGGAAATACACTCATCAAGGATTAGCTAAGGTAGTCTTAATAAGGAACAAAACTAAAGAAATTATCCAACCAACATTTACTGTATTATATTGTGCAGCTATAATAATTAAAGTACTCTGCTGCTAATACAGGACCAAATAGAACAAAGAGACACAATACAGAGTCCAGACAGAGATCCATACAGACATGATCACTACATTTATGACACTGCAGAGCAGAGACTAAGAGATGGTCTTCTCAATAAATGGTACTGGGTCAACTGGATGATTATACAGGAAAAAAATAAAATTGTGACCTTTAATAAATAGCATACTTAATTATTAATTCCCCATGAATGGTATATCTAAAAGTGAAAGGAAAAATAATAAAGGTTCTAAAAGAAAATATGGTTGGACCTACTCATGACTTCAGAATAAGAAAAGATTTTAAAAATAGAATATAAAAACTGCTAATCATAAAGAAAAAATTGATAAATTGGATTGTATTAATATTAAAAAATTATGTTCATTAAAAGATACTATTAAGAGAAGAAGAAGGAAAGTCATATGCTGGGGAGAAGATATTTGCAACAGATAGATTTGACAAAACACTTCTATCCAATATATAAAAACAAATTACATATATCAATAAGAAAACAAAGCCTAAAGTAAAAAGGTGTTTGTTTTCTCTAGCTATCAAGAAAAGACAAATTAAAACCACAAGGATAATATCATTACATGCCCATCACCAAAATGACTAAAATGAAGAATAAATAAATAAAACAGATAACACCAAGGGTTTGTGATTATTAGGAGCTTCTGGAAATCTTCACTAGTGACACAAGTAAAATTGAAAGCACTTTGGAAAACTAATTTGTAACATCTATTGAATGTATGTCTAACTTATAATTAAACAACTCTATTCCTAGGTATCTAATGGATATGTAAAGGTATATGAACCAAAATAATATACAAAAATGTTCATAACACTATTCAAAACAGTTGTCAATTACCCAAATGCTGATTAACCAGTGAATGACTCCATTGGCACAGCCACACAGTGAAATAGTGAAACAATGAGTCTGAATGACCTACAATCCTATCTGCAAAGTATGGATGTATTTCATCATCACATAAGGATCAAAACTAAGCCAGACACAAATAAAAAATATACTGTACAATTCCAAAATATAAAGAATACCTTTAAATAAATATGAAAAAAGGCAGACAACCCAATACAAAAAACGAATAAAAGACTTGCACAGGTAATTCACAAAAGAGAATATCCAAATGGTCACCAGGGAAATGCTAATTAAACGACCAGAATGGTAAAGATGAAAATGACAAAAAATACCAAAAGTTGGCAAACTGTGAAGAGGAACTAGAATTCTCATACATAGGCTGCTAGTAGTGTAAATTGGTACAACTATTGTCAGATTGTATCTACTCAAGTTAACCTAGGTATAAATATCCTGTGATTGAGCAACTTCATCCCTTGGTATATAACCTCCAGAAATACAGAAGTCCAACAAAAGGTATGTACCAGAATGTTCATAATAGCACTATTTGTTAACACCCCTTACCTGGAAATGTTCATAGTACCAAAATATCCATCAATAAGGGAACAGATATCTTAATTACAGTATTGCATATAATGGCATACTGTACAACAAGAAAGAATGAATTACATTTACACACTATATAGATGAATCTCACAAACATAATGTGGATAAAAGGAGTGAGGCAGAAAAGAGTACATAATGTATAAATCCATTTATAAAAAGTTAAAGAGATGAAACTACTCTATGTCATTAGAATTCAGAATGGTGATTACCCTTAATAGGAGGAAGAGAAGATAGGGTAGTGATTCAAAGGGGCATAAGGATTTCAGGCAATGTTTTGATGTTAATCTGGTTGCTACTTACATGGATATATTCCCTTTGTGAAAATTCATGAAGCTGTACATTTATGATTTTTATACATTTTTATTATTATTATGCATTTCAATAAACGGTTAGTATAAAAATACAGTGGGAGAATTAAACAACTATGGTATTGGGAAAGGAAAAAGTGGACTCGGAAGGATTTGGGGTCCTTTGATTTTAAATTACTAACAAACATTATACTAAGTCAAGATTGTACATTATATTCTCCAAACCAAAACATCAATTACTAAACAAACCTGAATGCTCACACCTATACTTAGAGAATGAGATTTGTCCACAAGGAGGAGCTTTCAAAGAAACTGACGAATGGTCCTGCCACCATTACAATGGTCACAAACACTTCCAGTCACAAGACTGGGGTCCTCTGTTGAATGCTAGTACTCCAAATCAATGTAACTTGGAGCATTTCCTTCATGTTATTTTCCCTCTAACAAAAACCTCTACTCCAACTTCGTCAATGCTGATTATCTGAAGATATGTCATGACCCGTGGAAAGAAGATAACCATCTAAAATAAACGGTTTTTTCACCATGAACAGAACTTTGTGGACTTTATCATTAAATACCAGTTGTATGTTTTTGTTTGGTGATTCCATCCTCCTAAAGCCTCGGAGCTCCTGTCTTCCATGCAGGTAAGCTTTCCCCCTCCACGCTCCCTCGCCCCAAATGATGTCTTCTCTGAACCTTTCTTTGACAACACAAAACCCAAAGCTATGAGATTAAAGATCAAGAAGTTTGACTATTTTGAGTTTCAGTATATTACCAAAAATCTCTCTGTCCACTTATCTATTTACATACTCTCTACCTCATGTGAAATAACGCGAGCACCAATTTTATAAATAAGGATTCATTAAGTAAATATTTGATTTAGGAATCTGAAGAAATAAAGATGTAGAAGAAAACATAACACCTGTCTTCAAAGAGTTAACAACAGATGGTGAGATAAATAGATAAATTATGAACCAAATTATTAATGTGATGAGTGCTATGATATAGATGTACAGATGATGAATTCCCTTGTCCATGAGGAAAGGAAAAGCAAAGCAAAGCAATCTCTTCGGGAAGAATTTCAGTTAAAACAAAAGAATTACTAAATTAACATAGGACACAGAATAGAGGAATATTTAGCATTCTAATGGCAAGTAAAATATCAGGGGAACAATGTTACGAAGAATGGGCCACTTCTACTACTAAATTCATCACTATTAAAAGTTTGTTACAATTGTAAATGGGATTGAGTCCTTGATTTCTCTTTCTGCCGCTTAATTTCTGTGTGTTGATTTTGTATTCTGCAGCTTTACTGAATTTGGGTATCAGCCGTAGCAATTTTTTAGTGGAGTCTTTTGGGTTTTCTACATAGAATATCATGCCGTCTGCAAATAGTTGGGACTTCTTCCTTGCCAATCTGGATACCTTTTATTTGTTTTTGTTGTCTGAGTGCTTAGGGGAGGACTCCCAGTACTGTGTTAAATAACAGGGGTAAGAGTGGACATCCCTGTCTTGTTCCTGACCATAGAAAAAAATATCTCATTTGTTCCACATTGAGGATGATGTTAGCTGTGGGTCTTCTGTATACAGCCTTTAAGATGTTGATGTAAGTTCCCACTATCCCTACATTGTTGAGGGTTTTTATCAAGAATGGATGCTATACTTTGTCAAATGCTTTTTCTGTATCTGCTGAGAAGATCTTATGGTTCTTATCTTTTCTTTTATTAATGTGGTCTATCACGTTGATTGATTTGTGAATATTAAACCACTCTTGTGGTCCAGGAGGAAATGCCACTTGATTGTGGTGAATGATTCTTTTCATGTACTGTTGCACCAAAAACCAGAAGATAGAAATAAACCTAACTTAAGAAGTAAAAGACCTGTACTCTGAAAACCATAGAACACTTATGAAAGAAATTGAAGATGACAAAAAGAAATAGAGAAACATTCCATGCTCATGGATTGGAGGAACAAATATTGTTAAAATGTCTGTACTACCCAAAGCAATCTACACATTTAATGCAATTCCTATCAAAATACCACCAGCATTTTTCAGAGAGCTAGAACAAACAATCCTAAAATTTGTATGGAGCCACAAAGACCTTGAATAGCGAAAGCAATCTTGTAAAAGTAAAGCAGGGTCACCTGGGTGGCTCAGACAGTTGAGCTCCAAAGTTGGCTCACGTCATGATCTCACGGTTTGTAGGTTCAGGCCCCATGTCGGCTCTGTGCTGACAGCCTGGAGCCTGGAGCCTGCTTTGGATTCTGTGTCTCCCTCTCTCACTGCCCCTCCCCCACTTGTGCTCTCTCTCTCTCTCTCTCTCTCTCTCTCAAAAATAAATAAGCATTTAAAAAAATTAAAAAAGAAAGAAAGAAAAAAATAAAGCAAAGCTAGAGGCATCACAATTCCATACTTTAAGCTATATTACAAAGCTGTAGTCATGAAGATGGTATGGTACTGGCACAAAAACAGTTACACAGATCAATGGAACAGAATAGAAAACCCAGAAATGGACCCGCAACTATATGGTCAACTAATCTTCGACAAAGTAGTCAAGAATATCCAATGGAAAAAAGACAATCTCTTCAGCAAGTGGTGTTGAGAAAACTGGACAGTGACATGCAGAAGAATGAAACTGGACCATTTTCTTATACCGTACCCAAAAATAAATTCAAAATGGAGGAAAGACCAGGACACCTGAATGGCTCAGACAGTTGAGCATGTGTCTGACTCTTGGTTTTGGCTCAGGTCATGATCTCACAGTTTGTAAGATTGAGCCCTGTGTTGTGTTCTGCACTGGCAGCGTGGAGCCTGCTCGGGATTCTCTCTCTCCCTTTCTCTGCCCCTTCTTCACTGATTGATTTGTGTGCTCTCTCTTTCTCTCAAAATAAGTAAACATTAAAAAAATGAATGAAAGACCTACATGTCAGACAGGAAACCTTCAAAATCCTAGAGTAGAACATAGGCAGCAACCTCTTTGACCTCAGCCATAGCAATTCCTTACTAGACATGTGTCCCGAAGCAAGGGAAACAAAAGCAAAAATGAACTATTGGGATTTCATCAAGATTAAAAGCTTCTTCACAGTGAAGGAAACAATCAACAAAACTAAAAGGCACCATCAGAATGGCAATGGATATTTATAAATGACACATCTGATAAAGGGTTAATATCCAAAATCTACAAAGAAGTTATCAAACTCAACACCCCCCAAAAAACAAATAATCCAGTTAAGAAATGGGCAAAAGACATAAACAGAAATTTTTCCAAAGAAGACATCCAGATGGCCAACAGACACATGAAAAGATGCTTAACTCACTCATCATCAGGGAAACACAAATGAAAACTACAATGAGATATTACCTCATGCCTGTCAGAATGGCTAAAACTAACAACACAGGAAACAAAAGATGTTGGTGAGGACACAGAGTAAGCAGAACCCCCTTACACTGTTGGTGGGAATGCAAACTGGTGCAGTCGCTCTGGAAAACAGTATGGAGGCTACTCAAAAAGTTAAAAATACAACTATCCTATGAACTAGCAATTGAACTACTAGCTTTTTATCCAAAGGATACAAGAATACTGATTCGAAGGGACATATAGATCCCAATGTTTATACAGCAGAATTATCAAAAGAAGCCAAATTACAGAAAGAGCCCAAATGTTAATTGACTGATGAATGGATAAAAAAGATGTGGTGTATACATACAATGGAATACAAGCCATCCAAAAGAATGAAGTCTTGCCACTTGCAACGATGTGGATGGAACTAGAGTGTATAATGTAAGTGAAATAACTCACTCAGAAAAAGATAAATACCATATGATTTAACTCATATGTGTAATTTAAGAAACAAAACAGATGAGCATAGGAAAAAAAAAAGAGAGAGACACAAACCATAAACAGGCTCTTAAATATAGAAACAAACTGATAGCTGCTGAAGGGGAGGAGGGCAGGGGAATGTGGAAAATGGGTGATGGGTATTAAAGGGGTGGGGGGGGGAATGGGAAACAGGGTGATGGGCACAGAGGAGGGCATCTGTTGGGATGAGCACTGGGTACTGTTTGGAAACCACTTTGACAATAAATTGTATTTAATTAAAAAAAATAAACAGAATTCTAGAATGTAAAAAAAAAAGAAGAAAAAAAGGGGGGGCATTTGTTTTCATGAGTGCTAGGTGTTACACGTAAGTGATGAATCACAAAATTCTACTCCTGAAACAATATTACATCATATGGTAATTGGAATTTAAATAAAAACTTGAAAGAAAGTAAAAAAAGGTTGTTATAAGATGCTTTTATAATTTTCAGATTTACAAAAAAGAGGTAGTCTCTACATATTTAATTATATAAATGCTCGTACCATAGTGTCAGACACTGAGCTAGATATTTAATGTAATTCTCATATATAAGCTGATTTTCACAAGGATTCTGAAAATTAGGAATCATTGTCATAGTCTTAAAGACAAGTAAATTGAGGTTCAGTGAATTTAAATCTGTTGCTCAAGGTGAAAGAGCTGGCAGTTGACAGAGTGAGGACTCAGACCCAGGCTTGTTTGTATCCAATACGTTCACCTTTTTACGCTACATCATGTAGCTGTCATGGTTCCTCACAGACATTTACATCATTCACGATAGAAATTAATACATCAGTGACATACTAGTGAAAGAAATTTGAAAGATGGAGTAGGGGGTGGTGGTCAAAGAAATAATTCTGTGCCCTTCAAATAGCTGCCTTGGCATGCAGAAAGCTGGTCCCATTACATTAAGGAGTTAAAATATATAGCCTGGGTACACTAAATTAAAAGGGGGTGTATGAATCAAGTGCAGATGGATTTGGAGGAAGGTGCATTTATTATTCTGTATACCTTGGCATGTGTGATTGATGTCAATTTGGGAAGTAAAAAGTGCTGACAAACAAGTGAGTCACTTTATTAATGTGCTATAAAAGGATAAATGAGGCTTGAGAAACTTTCTTTGCCCTAGACTCAGCACACTGGGAAGGCTGGCAAAGGTAAACGCCTCCTTGGGATGATCCATTGCTCCCCCTGCTCAGTTTTTCATATGCAATGTTCCTTTAAGTTTCTTAGAGGTATTAATTCTCTATGTTCACAATTTCAAAATACTTGGTCTCACTTTGACACGTCTCAAAATACTTGGCTAAGTTATTATACTCATTTCCTACCCCTCAAGCATTTGACTCATCTCTTATCCAAAGTGAGCTCTCCCGAAAGGAAGACTAATTAGATATCTTCCTCAGGACTTCTAGAGAAAATGCATGAGAAATTTGTATACCTTGGGAGGAACAAATCAATGTTGTCACAATGGGAATCATGAGCCCTAGGAAAATCAATGAGCTTTTCTCACCTCTATCACCGTTATGTGCCTGAAAAGCTTCTTTGTAACATTAGAAATTCATTTCTATGTTTTAGAATTTTTTATTTTTCAAGAGATCTTTCTCAGAATGCAAATATCCCCAATCATAATTAAATGTATCTTGGAAAAGCCAAGAAAAAAAAGGGCAAAGAAGTGATAGGATCTCTAGAGGGAATTCAAAGGCAATCCACATATTTTCCTGGACCAAGGACGAATGTCTTCTTAGGCTTCTGAAATCACCGTCAGTATACTTTTCCAACTTTCTTGGATCCCTTGTCACCCTTTCCTTTTCTTAAGAATAAATTTGTTTCTCCAGGCCATGAGAAATGGTACCCATTGACAGGAACTGTTCCAGAGAGAAGTAGGTATGCATTTAAGTCACACTTGGGAAAATAAACTGTGGAAATCTCAGCTTGCTGTGCTATTTAGGACCTCAGGGCATCTTTGTGCAAATTAGAAAAAGCTGTCCTTTCTGGGTGGATGGAACATGGTTTAGTACATAGAGAAAGAGTTGGATTTCAGCCCCTACTCCTATTCTTGCCAGGAACAATTGTGCAGTACACACAGAAACTGCACAACCATCCACAAGGCTCTCTAGGAGTACTGTCTTGGTTTACTAAAGTACTGTTCATAGGCTCTGAGACTAGGCTTTATGCAGATGTATTAATTAACTAAAATTAATTAACATTTTAATCTTATAGGTTAAATTCTAAGTGCAAATTTCTGAAAAGTTAATACTTGTTTGATATTTCCCTGCAAGGCATCTTGAAATTCACTGAGGAAATGGACTTTTTTTTTGTTACTCTTTAAGCATTTTTGGTTTCATCTGCCTCTGCTGAACCTTTTACATGAATATACACACATTTAAACTAGACACACCCACAACCACTCAGCCACACTCATACCACATGCATAGCCACATATTCATATGTATGTATGCATACATGCATGCACTCAGACACACATTCACCCTGCCACATACTAGCACACACATACACATAATTGCATGCACGCAGAAATACAGCACATACTCATATCAACACATGTTCACCCACACTTCTAGCCACACTTCTAGCTCACCCACATGCCCATAAAAATATTCACATACACTTACCCATAACCATATACAAATTCTTCCTCCAATCACTGATACTTTCTTCTACTCACAGACACTCTACTATACTATAAATTGTTTTGCTATTCCAAATAATTTTGCTGAGGTATGAAGGAGGCTAATAAGTGATATTCCTTTTCCTGGGCAGATCAAAGCCTATTGAGAGCCAAAGTGTTAGGCAGAATTTACTGTAGATGAAACTGGACTGGAGGAAATGGTCTTGGAGAACAAAAAGGTTCCTAAAACATCCCTGTCCAGAATTAGACACCCACTATTCACAGGCAGCACAGAACAATGACAATCTTTCCTCCACATAAACAACAGCACACCAGACATTGCTATAGAGAGACAACTCTCAAGAAGGAAAGAAGTAGGCTAAGCATGTCTTGTTTCTTGTCCCAAAATCACCAATGAGGATAGAGTCCATTCTCCTCTCATTACGAGATGTAAGGGGCATAGAGGGGAAGAATGTCCCTCTATGTAGAGATATCAGGAGTAGGGAATAAAGATTTCCTTAGAACACTCCTTAGCTTCTCATCCATCTTTACTGCTTATGCTAACCCAGTGAACTTATGCATAACCAGGGGTGGGAACATCTCCCTAAGGGGAGGAGACCTACAGTCTGTTACAGTGTCTACTCTCACTTCTGTAAGAGCATTGGTTCATCCTCTTTGGACCACCTTGGTCCCAAAAGACACTGTATGTGCTAGAACCACAAATTAATTAAGTGAACCCCAAGGCTATTTAGGAATTAAGCCTGAAAATTTACTCTCTAGTCTACCTCTTATCCCAGGTTATTTCCAGTCTTGTTGTCTAACATAGCTTATCAGCTGTTTGGCAATAAGATCAAAAGCCATCATAAAGATATTCTGGTAATAATATAATGAATTGAGATGCCCCAAATTTAAACATAACCCCCTTACTGGAAGCAATTAGAATTCAATTATTAAAGTCTCAAATAAATTGAAGCCCTAAATTCTTATGTTAGTGTCCAGGAGGTCATTATTGATTAACTCCCCCAAACCCCCAAAATACTAAAGCCCTACTCCAATTCTTATACTACTCAACTTCTGCCAGAAGAATTATTAGATAGAATCAGAAATTCCTCTAACAGCTAACAGCTGGTGTCATCCTCTAATGTGAGCTGTTGTTCTTTCAGTACCCTAGGTCTTGAGTCCGGTTACAAGAATATTCTAATGTGTCTGGCTTTTTGCAGAGTACAATGAGTTACTAAAACCCAAATGATGCCCGGCAATGACAAGCTACTAGCTTTAATAAAAAGCCATTTCCCAGTGATTAATAAATCATCTAATGCATAATTATGTTCTCAGTATCTAGTTATTCATTTTAGCCAAAGACTGTGGCAGAAACTCTATGGCTCTAAGAAAAGGAAGGTAGATGGAGATCTTAGTTTCAAGTTCATTAGGGCACAGGTAGGTATGGCAATGGCCTAGAGTTTATAATCTCTTATAACTTTAAGGTCACACTTAAATTCAAGTGATAAAAATCTTCCATTAAAAGAATTACATATGGCAATATTTAGCTACCTAATATGGAAATAAATTTCACTTATGCATACTATCTCCGTACAGAAATAGGCATTTGCTACACTTCACCTTCTTGGAAGCTTTAGACAACTGCAATCACGGCTGCCCCAATCATCAGATCTTATTTATGTTGCCATTTTATGTAACAGATTTATAAAATAAGCACCTCTCAATGTCCCAATATTGGCATAAATTTGTTCAGTGGGGTTAGTTCTTACCCTGTCCTTAAATAAAAGCACAGACAGATTCCATGGCTTTTAAGGTCATCTTTAAGTCCTAGAAAGTCTTGGAGTTATTTTACATGATAAGATTTTAATTTGGAATTTGAAATGTCCAATCCAATGTAATAAGGCTTCTAGTTGCATTTATGGTTAAACCTCCACTCCTCTAATTAGAGCCTTTGGCAGACAGGAAGCAAGAGAGGGAAGTGCTATGCCTCTTTTCCCTACTCCACCTTACGGTTTGCAGCCTTTCTCCCTCAACCTAGTAATTATAGTTTCTTATCCACCATGTTCAAAACGAGAGGAAGATGTAATAGGCAGGGAATATCCCTCTTGACTGATATTATGAGAAGACAGTTTTACATGATAGGAGTTAGAGTTGCTTTTTTCTTTCTGGGGACTTTGCTTTGGGTACTTGGAGAGGCTCTCCATTGCTGATAGTCTCATTTATAGTCCCCTCGACTTGAGTGAATGCATACTTTTCTGGTGGCTTCTCACTCCCCTCTTGGCTCCTAAAAATCTGGAAGTTCGATTTCAGCTTCTTTGTTTACACTTGTTTACCCCTGTCTAAGCAGGCATGTGACAAGCTATCTAGGATGTCCCCCCATACTGCAGGCACATGATCAACACCTTGTGCAAGGGAACACTATTGCATTAAGGCTCATTTATATTCAGGGATTTATGGAATTTCTTTTGGCTGTTGTGAATTCATTTCTCATCAATTCAATTACTATCTCTATTCTTATGGCTCTCAAATTAGTACCCCAGAGCTTCAGTCTAAGCTGCAAATGCCACTGACCGTTTTTCTGTGAGGCATCATCACAATAAAGCTGCTGTCTTTTACTGCTCTCATCTAAATTCCCTGCTTCATAATCTCAAATCGAATATGCATAAAACAAACTCTGTCACCTCCTCCAAAAATAGACATCAGAGCTATTTTGGCTACCATGAGAATATGTCATCTGCAGACCTCCAAGTGGCCAAGGATTTGAACTACTGTCCTTTGAATTCCATGGCTGCATTTATACTGAGACAGCACTTGCCGTGGGCTGCTCCCAACCAATGACTGAGCATGACAAGGACACTAGAACAGGTTTATTCCTCAGAAACACAGGATTCCTAGGACAACTGACTACCTCTAGAACTTCCTAACAGTCTTGGGAGCTGTTCCTGGATCGCTCTTTCTTTCTCTCCTTCATTCGGGGAAGGATGTGCATTATAGTCTGAAGGCTGTCTCTCAAACTCCCTTCCTGTTTTCTCTCATGGCTCTTTGCCCAAATAAAATCCTTTATTGTTAAATAGCACCCGGGGTTTGCCTTTCAGAAGGCCTAATGAGCTTCTCACTGACAACCTTCTCCCATCTTCCTTTCCTTCTGACCACCTGTAAGACTCAACTTAGAGCCAGACCCCTAGTGATTGTAGCTCATCTGGTCAATGAGTTGTGAGTGGAAGTGACATGTGTCACCTCCAGGCTAGAATGTTTACTTGCTGGTGTAAGACCCACCTATGCTTTCTTTCTCTGTGCTACAGCACCTACTTACTTTCCAGACAGTGACTGATCTGTTAGTGTGAGTCTACAAAATGAGGAGGATGTGGGGAAGAAATCCCAGCTACACCAAAATGGGCATGTAGTAATAGAAAAAATAAGCTTTTGCTATTTTAATCCCTGATATCTGAAGGTTAACATTAACACAATATAACCCAGGTCATCTGGACTGATAAACTCCTATTCTCTAGCTATCTTGTTCCCTCTCTTGATTAAAGTCATTCTCAGGCACTCAGGCCTATCATTTTTATTACATTCCTCTCCCCATGTTTCATCAATCACTAGACTCTACTGATTAATTCTCCCAAATGGTTCCAACATCTGTGTACTTTACTTTTTATTTCCAAAAGAGCTCTTGCTGTAGTTCTCATCCATTGGCAAGTATGAAATTATATTCATATCTGGTTTCTGATCTTCCATTCACTTATTTGTGCAGCTAATCTTTCTTTGGCATGTTAACTGGCCTTGCATGTAATGGACACAAAGTAATCAACTCCTTAAAACTTTCAGTGTTCGCTTACTGCTGATTAAAAATCTAAATTCCTTAGTAAACTTTTTAATACTATATTCTCAAACTAACTTCTTAATCATATTTAGCACTCAAATTTACAATCTCATGTATTTCAGGCAGCTTCCTCAATGGAGGATTCAGCTTTCAGGATAATATGAACAGTGATCATAATCTCAGTTTTCAAAAAAAAATTCTACAAATGCTAAGATCTATAAATCCTCCTACTATGTATAGGACTGATGAATCCAGCTATCCATGGAGATAAGCCTTCAAGATTCTGTTCTTTAACACTCAGGCCAAGTAACATACTTGTTAAAGTATGTTAAAGCAGCAATGGGGAACTTCTAAATTAGTGATCTAAGGTTTTTCTATCTTGAAGTGTCCTTACTGCACTTATTTACTTCATAAGAACTTCCAAATGGGGTATTTAAAAAAGTATCTCCCTTCATTCTGTTTATCAGATTTTCTACAGCCATGCACTGTTTAAGATGATGACCACTCACTGTTGGCAACAGACAACTAAGACTACTCCCATGTAATTCAGTCACTCAACATATATTGAATCAGCACCTAACACAGGCAAGGGACACCTACCACAGGCATGGGCTATGTGTCCATGTTTGTATTTCAAGCAAATAGAGCATCCTGTAAGCTCATTAGCAGAATGGCCAAATGCTAGTTATTGTTAAGCTTTGGGAACATAAGATCAATTACTCATGGGCCCTGCCCACAGTGACCTTCAAATCTTTGGGAGAGACAGTGAAATGAGCATACAATGGAAATACAAATACTGTACTGGGAGAGCCTGGGGCAAGAAAAAATGCATTCTGAGAATCCAGTAAGGTTTAAAAGAGAAGGTTTCATGTGAGTGAATGCCATAATTTTTCATTGCAAGGGAACAGGAAGAAAGCATTGCAGAGTGAAAAAGCAGTATAGTCAGTCTAAAGAGATACAGAATTACCTGACATGATTGGGAAACAGAAAATACAATGGAATGCTAGATCAGAATACAGAGTGGATTTATGGAAAATTTGGCTGGAGAGGTAACTTGTGGTCATATCATAAAAGAAACTTAAATACCAAATTAAAAGCTTTTGAAATTATGTCTTAGGGGTAACTGCATTAGGAAGATAATTATTTGGCGACATCAAGGATAAATAATTTTAAAACAATTTAGTTCATAGGAGTCTATATTTCCCTAATGATATTATGTTCACGATTTATTCTCTTAAGGATACCTGAATATTACACTGTACTCTCCTACAGATTCTCTGAATGGTTTTGTGGGAATGAAGAGAAAGTGCATTTTTATCATGTGGTCCTGTTTGGCATTTAATGTGGTTGCCTTTGAGTAAAATATTTTTATATAAGTTTATGATAGCCAGATGCCCTTACTTCCATTCAACAGGTTTATGAATCATTTAGAAGGATGAAGGACTAAGAAACCATAAGTTGTTGTAGTGGATTAAAGAGTTCAAGGATGATGGTTACTGCTTTATCAACAGTTTTCCCATTGATGTGTCATTTATACATTAAGCAACGTTCTCTCACGGCTAAAATCATCTCTTTTGACATCCTTGGCAGTCCTGGTCTCTTGCTTCATTGCGATGAGGCCTGGTGTTCATAAGGCTATATTCATGCTTTTCAGCTTAATATTCTGTGTCACTGCCATGAAGAAGGTCCTTTTCTGATTATAGTTATGCAACAAGAGTTAATTGTTAGTACTGCTGTCTGCTCCAAAGGTCAAAGCTGGAATTGTTTCACTTTGATGCCCTCCAGACACACAATGAGACAGCAGGTATTCAAATTTGGCTTTAGGGTCAAGTTGGTATGGTTTGATGAGTATAACATATGTTTTATTAAGCAGTAACTAAAATGCTACAAACAAATCTCACAAGGTGGAATTTATAAACAAAAGCTATATTTCTCGTTCAACATATCTACAGAGATAGAAAAGGGAGTGCTAGCAGATAAGAGCAATTTCGTGTAGTTTGCTAGCAGTGGAAATCATAAATCAAAGCAAGCATTAATTATGTTCCATCTTCATGAAAGTACAGGTCAAAACTCCACAAAGATGCAGTAAACCCAAAGCCTCAAACTCCATTAATCTTTTCCACTTTTATGACCTTTCTAACAGATAAGTATAACACCAAAAAGAACATAGTACTGTGTAAGAACCACATATGATGTGACTGAGACAGTAGCATAAGCCAATGCAAAGCCTCTCAATCAAAGTGGCGTTTACCTCAGCAGACAGGTTAAGGGAGAGTAATTAATTTCTTAGTCATTTGCAAAAGGACATGCACTAAGATGGAAGAAATTTTGGCAACATTTCAGTAAAGGACACATGAATAATGGCTATTTCAAGGCCTCTTCCTTTAAAGGAAAAAGACTTCCATTTTAATAACATATATGTTTATCACAATCACATGCAACTTTTTTTTGCAGTTTTATTCCTGTGTATTTAAGTGAAAGTATTCCTTAGCCTTTCCATTATAGAACAATATGTACAATTTTACACCAATAAGTTAGGAAAAATTAAAGAAAACCATACATTTTATTTTTTTTAATTTTTTTTTTTAATGTTTATTTATTTTTGAGACAGAGAGAGACAGAGCATGAACAGGGGAGGGTCAGAGAGAGAGGGAGACACAGAATCTGAAACAGGCTCCGGGCTCCGAGCTGTCAGCACAGAGCCCGACGCGGGGCTCGAACTCACAGAACGCGAGATCATGACCCGGGCTGAAGTCGGACGCTCAACCGACTGAGCCACCCAGGCGCCCCAAGAAAACCATACATTTTATTAACTAAATTGTAAAGAGAAATAAATTCAGTCACAAGGAGACATTTCTCATTCCCGACAGTGAAGCACACTTCTTTCAGTAACTGACAGATCAAGGAAAAAAGGTAAGAATATAACAAATTGAATAATAGAAAAAATGGAATTGAATGGAATGGAATTGAATTCATATAAAGAATCTTGTAAACAGAAAGTGGAATAAACATTTTTTTTCCCCAGGTACACACAGAACATTTGGAAAAAATACCACATGCTGGGTCAGAAGGCATATCTCAACAATTTCAAAGGACTGAAATGATGCATGTTTCACACATATGCTCTCTGGCCAAAGTACAATTAAGCTAGGAATCAAAAAACAAACAAAAAAAGGTATTTTAAAAGAAAGAAAAGTCCATATGGTTAGCATTTCAGAAGAAAAAGACTTAGAAATAACCTATGAGTCAAAGAATGAAAATGAAAAAATATTTTGACTCAAATGGTATATAGGGAATAAAAAGAATCTCATATATAAAAACTTATGTGGAAGGGCGCCTGGGTGGCTCAACTGGTTAAGCGTCTGACTTCAGCTCACCTCATGATTGGTGAGTGGGAGCCCTGCATCTGGCTCTGTGCTGATGGCTCAGAGCCTGGAGCCTTCTTCAGATTCTGTGTCTCTCTGTCTCTCTCTGCCCCCTTCCCACTCATACTCTGTCTCTCAAAAATGAATGAATGTTAAAAAAAATTAGAAAAAAAAAACTTAGGTGGATAAAGCAGCACATTTACATACTGAACTGCATATTAGAAAAGAAATAAAACTCAAACTCAGTGAGCTAAGCATCTATTTTAATGTAAAGGAAATAGAAGATTAAATCTTGATCAAGTACAAAGAAGAAAATAATGAATAGAGATTAATGAAATAAAAAAAATGAACAAAAAACAGAGGTAGCTAAGGCCAAAGTTGGTTCTTTGATAGGACTGGTTAAATGATAGATTCTTGCTCAGACCAATCAGAAAAAAAAGGCAAGACATAACTGATACAAGATGTCTCTACCAGTTAATTCTAACAAATTTTTAAGGTTGAAGTAACACGACTTTTAACAACATCTTTTGAGAGAAGAGAAAAATCCCAACCTATTTGATAAGGACAGCATATCATATCAAAAAGACAAGAAATAGACAAGTGGTGGTGAGGATGTGCAAAAAAAGGAACTCTTGTGCATTGCTGGTGGGAATGTAAATTGGTACAGCCACTGTGTAACAGCATGGAGATTTCTTAAAAAATTAAAAATAAAAATACCATATGATCCAGCAATTCCATTATTGGGTATTTATGCAAAGAAAATGAAAACACTAATTTGAAAAAATATATGCATCCCTATGTTTACTGTAGCATTATTTACATTAGCCAAGATATGGATGTCCACTCATACATAAATGGATAAAAAAGATGTGGCATCTTTCAAATACATATATAAATAATTCTTAATATATATAATTTATTTTTATATAAATATATACATTTATATATAATTTCTTAATGACTTGCAAAATTATATACTCACTAAAATGAATATAATTATGTTGCAAAATAAAAATTACATATAAACATGTATATAATGGAATATTACTCATCCATAAAAAAGAATGATATCTTGTCATTTGAGATATTTTGGAGGGACCTAGATGGACTCAGTATAATACTAAGTGAAATAAGTCAGACAGAGAAAGACAAATAACATATGATTTTACTTATATGTGGAATTTAAAAAACAAACAAATGAACACACAAACAAAATCCAGACTCTTAAATACAGAGAACAAACTGGTGGTTGCCAGAGGGTGAGGGTGTGGGGAGATGGGAGAAATAAATAAAGGAAATTAAGAGGTAAAGACTTCCAGTCCAGTAAAGACTTCGCAGAGATGAAAAGTACAGCATAGGGAATATAGTCAATAATACCGCAATAATGTTGCATGGTGACAGATGGTGATAATATTTATTGTGATGAGCATGGAGTAATGTATAGGATTGGCAAATCAATATGTTGCACACCTAAAACAAAACATGGTATGTTAATTTAACTTCAGTAAAAAAATATATATCACACACATAAAAATAAGGGCAGCATACAGGAAATCCCAAGGCCAATTTCATTTCTGAATGTAAATGTAAAAAGTGAATACAGAAGTCAATGAAAAGATCAACGCATGTTTGTACTTGCCATACTTTGTTGTTCTTTCAGATCCACCCCACTTGGTAAAACGGGAGAACACTCTACAAGGACTGCGTCAGTGAACTTCCCTTTCCTTAAGCTTTCATCCGGATTTGGCCACTAACTGAGCACTAGTTACAGGTTAGAAGAAAGGAGACTAAGGCTGGTTTATTAATCCTTCCAGCTGCTGTCCAGGCATCCCTTTCTACGCAGCTCTCTTTCTTCTTCTGTAACTACTCTAAACCCTTATGCCTGCGAGCTTAGTGACAGTAATAGGGCTCCACTGTTATACTTCTGGTGGGTTTTTTGTTTTGTTTTGTTTTGTTTTTTTCATTTTCTGGCCCTTATCTTTTTAAAGCACCCTTTTGCTTAGCTGTCTTCAAAATACCCATTTTCACTGGGTCATTGTTTTCCTGCCAGGACCCATGACAATGTAGGGTTTATTCAAAGAATGCAAAGCTGACTTACCCCAGGTCAACCAACGAGTTCATACACATGACCAGAATCTAGGAAAAAAACCATCATAATATCATCTCAGTAGATGCAGAAAAAACATTTTCTCAACATCCATTCTAATATGTTATATATTCTAATTTGTATATTCAGCAAACTAAAAAATAAAGGAATCTTAAAAAAATTTCTTTTAATGTTTATTTATTTTTGAGAGAGAGAGAGAGCACAAGCAGGGAAGGGGCAGAGAGAGAGGGAGACACAGAATCTGAAGCAGGTTACCATTCAGAAAAAAAAAATGTTTAACATGTTCCCTCTGTCACTTCATTTACCAAATTAAATTTCAAGAAAATTAAAGACCTAAATTTTCATTTATTTATTCATTTTATTGAGGGATAATTGACATTATGTAATTGACATTATATTAGCTTCAGGGTATACCACAAAATGATTTGATATTTGTATATATTGCAAAATAATCACCACCTTAAGTCTAGTTAAGATCTGTCATCATACATAGTTAGAAAATCTTTTTTCTTTGTATGAGAAAGTTAAAGATCTACTTTCCTTGTAACTTTCATATGTGCAATACAGTATTATTAACTATAATTACCGTGCTGTACATTACATCTCCAGGACTTAGTAAGACCTACATTTTATTTTTTAATGCTTTTTTATTTATTTTGAGGGAGACAGACAAAGGCTACAAGGAGGGGAGGTGCAGAGAGGGAGAGAAGAGAATCCCAAGCAAGTCTCCACATTGTCAGCACAAAGCCTGGTGCAAGGCCCCATCCCACGAACTGTGAGAACATGACCTGAGCCAACATCAAGAATTGGACGCTCAACTGATTGAACCACCCAGGTGCCCCAAGATTGTTATATTTTAAAATAAAAATTATTGGGTATAAAGATATCCAACTGCATGTATAACCTTGGGTGGAAGAAAGAAAGCCTTCTTAAACATCTTCAAAAAGCAAAAGCTAGAAAAAAAGCCAGAAATGAAACAACAGAAATAAAATAAAATACAAAAATTCTGAATAGAATAAAGCAAATGATCTATGAAATGCGAATGACACAAGGAGAAAATATTTTTAATATAGAAAGTAGGCAAAATTCCCTTAAATCATTTAAAAAACAAACAACACACACACGATGGGATATGAGTAAAGAGTAGAAATATATAATTCATAAAAATGTAGATACTATTGATTTATGAAATGTATGGAAAGATATTTGACCTCAGTGGTAATGAGAGAAATGCACATTTTGGCTGAACTAATTTCTCTACTGTCCGAAAAACCAACTCTGAGAGTCCCCCACTGTACCCACCCCCCCCCACACTCGCCAATAAACCAAAGAACACAAATTTGTGAAGGGGATATTTTCACAGTAGGCACATCGAGTTTGGGCCAATGAATATGATAACTGTGCCAGGTACCTTACAACCACAGATAAGTTTCACAAAGCCAGTATCCTGAAGATCAGTGCCTCATAAGCTATGTTTGCCCCCAGGAACCATCACTATCTACCTGCAGCAAAGGTTAAGGGTATAGTAGTGAAAATCTACATTAACTCCAGTCTTCAGAGACCTTCATGTAAGCCAAAGAAATGTTTCTTGCTTTTTAAACTGCAACCTAGAATTTCCTAAAAATTTGCAGGTGTTCAGAAGCAAACAATAAAAGCCTGGTGGGGGCCGAGGGGGTTGGAACCACCAAAACTAAATTATAAGAAAATTAACATTATAATAACACAGGCATAGTAAACAGAATAAAACTTTAAATAAATAAAATTAATATCCTTAGAAAGTCCTTCTTACCCATAATAAAAGAAACATGTCTCTTTAATATAAACTATTTTGGAGCTTAGATATTAAGCATACATATATAAAATCCTTAATAATATATATTTCATATATTGTCAATTTCATATAGTTTAAATATTTTTATAATATGTGTAAAATATTATGTAAAAATATTTTACATATTTTTATGTGTATGTAAAATACTTAATGTATGAAGATACACACAGATATAGGTTCATAAATAAATGCTGAAATTTAAAAACACACATAATAATAAAAAGAAACCTACATAAAATATGAATTAGTGAGACTGCAGATTGAATGAAAGGATTATCAAAAAATCCTCAAAGAATGCAAAATGGTAAAAAAATGGTGAACAGGTAGAAAAGAAGACTGGCATAGATATGTACAAATATGTCCATCACATCACTCGTGTAACATTTAAAATGTCTTTTACGTGTTCAATTGTTAAATAATCTATGACACATCCCAATTTTTTAAATAGTGCATCCTAATTTTATTAAATATGATGTATTTAGCATATATTCTATTAAAATATGGTGCTTCCATTTTGATTATTACATATATCGCAAGAGTTGCACTCAGTTGTAACAAATGTTAAGTAAGCAGTGGCTTAAGAAAATTAGGGTTTTTGTTGTTCCAACTTTATCTGAGGTATGACTAACAAATAAAAATTATATATATGTAAGATGTATACCATGATGTTTTGACATACATATACATTATGGAATAATTACCATAATCAAACTAATTAATATAACCATCACCTCACATAGTTACCTTGTATGTGCGTGTTTGTGTGTGTGTGTGTGTGTGTGTGTGTGTGTGTAATAGTAGAGATCTATTCTCAGTAAATTTCAAGTATACATCAACTATAGTCACCATGCTGTGTACTATATAGGTCTCTGGAACTTAGGCACCTTACAATGGAAAGTTTATACCCTTTGACCAACACCTCCTCTTCCCCTCCCACTCCTGTGCCCCCCCCACCCCCCCCCACCCTTACTTAATCTCTGGTAACCCCATTCTACATTCCATTATAAGGAGTTCACATGTGAGATCATGGAGTATTTGTCTTTCAGTATCTGGCTTATTTGACTTATTGTAACATTATATCCTCATGACTTACTCCTTTTTAGAATTGAAATTTGTATCTATTGACCCCCTTCACTCACCTGGCCACCTCTCTGGCTCAGAAAACCACCAATCTGTTCTTTATATCATGAGCTCATTTTTCATTTTTTATTCATTTTTTTTTTAGATTCTACATATATAT
The DNA here is from genome assembly GCF_023721935.1 of Panthera uncia. Lineage (NCBI taxonomy): Eukaryota > Metazoa > Chordata > Mammalia > Carnivora > Felidae > Panthera > Panthera uncia. The sequence goes on along the minus strand of NW_026057577.1, from coordinate 24,404,371 downwards.
GGGAGATCAAACAGTATTTGTCTTTTTCAGACTCATTTTACTTAGCATAATGCCTTCAAATTCTACCCATGGTGTCACACATGACAAGATTTTCTTCTTTTTTTTTAATATTTTTTTATTTTTGAGAAAGAGGGAGTGTGAGCAGGGCAGGTACAGAGAGATGGGGGACAGAGGATCTGAAGTAGGCTCTGTGCTGACGCAGACAGCTCAATATGGGGCTCAAACTGACAAACCATGAGATCATGACCTGAGGCAAAGTTAGATGCTCAATTGACTTAGCCATCCAGGTGCCCCAAGATTTTTTTTTTTTTTTTATGGCTGAATGATATTCCATTCATGTCTGTGTCACATTTCTTATCCATTCATACATCAGTGAACATTTAGGTTGTTCCCATATATTGGCTATTATAAAATAATGTTGCAATGAATAGAAGAGTGCATGTAACTTTTTGAATTAATGTTTTTTCTTTGGATAAATACCCAGAAGTACAATTACTGAATCATATGGTAGTTCTATTTTTAATTTTTTGAGGGAATTCAGTACTGTTTTCCCGAGTGGCTGCACAAATTTACATTCCCACCAATAGTGCACAAGGATTTCCTTTACTCCATATCTTTGTCAACACTTACTATTTTGTGTTTTTGGTTTTGTTTTTGATAACAGCCATTCTAACAGGTGCGAGGTGATATGTCGTTGGGGTTTTGACTTGCATTTCTCTAATGATAGTGATGTTGAGCATCTTTCCATGTACTTGTTGGCCATTTGTATTTTTTCTTTCAAAGGATGTCTATTCAGATCATCTGCCCACTTTCTACCTGATGATGATGATGATGATAATGATGATGATTTGCTACTGAGTTATGTGGATTCCGTATATATTCTGGATATTAACATTTATCAGATATGTGAGTTGCAAATATTTTCTCCTATTCAGTAAGTTGCCTTTTAATTTTGCTGATGGCTTCCTTTGCCATGCAGAAGCTTTGTAGTTTGATGAAGTCCCAGTTATTTATTTTTGCTTTTGTTGCCTGTGCCTCTGGTGTCCATTCCAAAAAACTATTGCCAAGACCAATGTCAAGAAGCTTTTCTCCCATGTTTATTTCTAGTCATTTTATAGTTTCAGGTCTGATGTTTAAGCAATTGATCTATTTTGAGTTGGCTTCTGTGTATGGTGTAAGATAAGGGTTAAATTTCATTCTTTGCCAATGCGTAGAAGTCTGCAAGCGTGGAATGTTAGGGGCACAATGTTGGCCATTCACTTAACCTTTCTCTCATAGTGGAATCATAGCTCTTCCAGCCATTATACCCATGTTTTAAGGCAGCAAGAAGGAGGAAAACGATAAAGAAGTAGAGGCAGTACCTGTACTGAGGAAACAAAACTTTGAAATCCCTAGCATATATCTATCTGCCTATACCTCATAGGCAAGGACTTTGCCAATGGCCATGTGAACTGCAAAGGATACTGGGAAATTTGATTGATTTTGGTGTTGTAGCTGGGTGTATTGCTATTCTCAGTAAAACTAGGATTCTATTATAAAGAAAAGGAATTGGATATTAAGTAGGCTTCTATCAGTTACTACAAACTATAAAAAAGAATGATAATGATCTATATAAATTAATACAATATACTGTGATCACAGAAAACATATGTATAGTATCATTGTATGTAAAATGAAAAAAACCCTCAAAGTATATTTTTGTTTGTATGTGACTTTCTGTGTGTATACTTATGAAAGTGAATACACTAAGGCATTGCATTTCATTGCAACTTGGAAAAAAAACAGGGAAAAAACAGAAAATAATATCCTATGAAATGTCAAAGTTGGTATATATGAGTGAGGATAGTTTTTAAATATTAGTGCCTTTTTTTCCCATTTTTTTCTACACTCAGAATGTTTATTTTTATAATCAAGAAAAAAACCCAGCAAGTAGATATGTGTAAAGGCTGGCATTAGCTAAGAGAAGTTTTATATAGCTTAGAGAGGTGGGCAGCCAGAACAATTTCAGAGGACAAAATATTCTCTGGTGGAAAATCTATTTCCCTTGGGATTTTTCCATTGTTTTCTTACCCTGTTTCATTTATTTGCTTGTTTTATCAATTCTGAACATCAAAACTCTTTCATATTGAAAGTATTTATAAATAGAGATAGAAATTTAAAAACACCTATTTACTTCCTGTTTAATGAATTCACATTGATTGCCACTGTGCCAGTTTGATTATCATCTCCTCAGGCACAGGAAGTCAGCATTCTTTTCTGGAGAAAGCCAATATGTTATCTAAAGCTAATACTTTTTACTAATATCTAAATTAATATTTTAATTAATTTTTAATAATTTATCACAGAGGCTAGTCTGAACTTTTATAATGTGAGTGTTATTTCTCTCTCTCTCTCCTTTTTTATTTTTAGCCTACAGTTTAATTACCAAAGAAGCCGAGGCATGATCCTGGGATAGGAGATGAAATCTAATCAATCCATTTCCTCCCAAGGCTCATCTCCTAGGACGTATTATTTTCTTCCGGCCTCTTCATTTTCAGTTCTGCTTGTTTGATCTTTAGGCTCCTTATATCTTATTCTTCAATAAGTCAGAGACAAGAAAGTATATGAACTGAGGCCAAGGGGAGTATATCAAACATTTGGTGCTCTGGAGCTGCCATCTAATTCTTACCAACTCCTTGAGGTATTTACCTCAGAGCAGTAAACTGTGGGGAAAACCGATTTCTTTATCTGTAATAATGCCAGGTCACATTTATTTCACTGGATTGCTATAAAAAATAAGTGAAAGAGTTTAAATTAAAAGAATTTTAGAATATTAAAGAACATGAACCTTCCATCCCCCAAATCTCTTCTTTCCTAATAGTATTTGCCTATAAGATATAAGAGCCACTCCTGCTTCTAGAATATGCAAGAATTCTAGAAAATATTTTTAATTTCTTTAGGCTATGTCACACTGTAAAGCATTACCTATCATCTGGGTCACACCAGCTTTCATTAATCTAAAGGATCATCAGTTAGAAATATACATTATTGATTCAGGAAAATCATTTTCATTCCCAGCAAGAGGGAGGCTCTTTCTCTCTCCTGGTTAGGAACTTGCTAAAATTCTGACTCTTAAAAGACGCATTCAACTTTAAGCAGCACATCTCAAGATCAAGAATATTGGTAAAGGGTAAAAGTGGAAAAACTAAATATTTAGTTTCCTGATTTTTCTAATTTCATTCTTTAAAGAGGACATGTGCAGTGTTTTTTTCAGCATTTCTCTGGATAAGGGGCTCCATGACCTTAAGCTTGAGGCAAACACACACATCTGCCTTTTTTGATATTTCAGTGATGCCAAAGACAATGGAATACAGATTTGTATATAGTTCAGGTATGTTATTAGAATCTCTCTCTCGCTCTCTCTCACTCTCTCTCTTTTTAATTGTGATTAGAAAGCAAATTCAAGTCTTATTTTACCAAATCACAAGAATGAATTAACTGACTTTGAAACACAGCAATGCTGCACGAGGGCTTTTTGAAAATATAAATGATATAAGCTTTAGTTTGTCTTTATTATCAAAGTGAAATTATGTGATCATGATGCAGTTACCTCCACTGAAAGAAGACATTCCTTATCAAAGAATCAGGAAGTTCTACCTTCAGACAGGGCATACCTCTGCTTATGACTTCCTCCTTATCTTCAGAAAATGCAAACTGTATGATACTCTTCAGTATTGTCTAAGGCTCTTCATCCTCTTTTTAAAATTTTAATTCCAGTGTAGTTAACATACAGTGTTATATACATTTCAGGTGTACAATGCCATGATTCAAAAATTCCATATATTATTCAGTGCTCATCAAGATAAGTGCACTCTTAATTTTCTTCCCCTACCTCCCATCCTCCCACCCATCCTCCCACCCACCTTCTCTCTGGTAACCATCTGTTTGTTTTCTACAATTAAGAGTCTGTTATTTTGGTTTATCACTTTTTTCCCTTTGTTCATTTGTTTTGTTTCTTAAATTCCACATATGAGGGGAATCATATGGTATCTGTCTTTTCCTGAATGGCTTATTTCACTTAGCATTCTATTCTCTAGATTGATCCATGTTGCTGCAAGTGGCAAGATGATGATGATAATTATCATCATCATTTTTTTATGGCTGAGTAATATTCTGTTGTATATATTATACCACATCTTCTTTATCCATTCATCTATTGATGGACACTTAGGTTGCTTCCAAAGTTTGGCTATTGTAGATAATGCTGCTAAAAACAGACGGGCGCATGTATCCCTTTGAATTAGTGGTTTTGTATTCTTTAGTAAAATACCCAGTAGTGCCATTACTAGATTTTTAACTTTTTGAGAAACCTCCATACTGTCTTCCAGAGTGGCTACACTAGTTTTCATGCACACCAGCAGTCCATGAGGATTTCTTTCTCTCCACATCCTCACCAACATTTGTTTCTTGTCTTTATGATTTTAGCCATTCTGATAGGTATGAGGTGACATTTCATTGCAGTTTTTAAAAAAATTTTTTTTAAATGTTTATTTTTTTTTTGAGAGAGAGAGAGAGTGAGAGAGAGAGGGAGAGAGCACATGTGCGCGCACACATCGCTGGGGAGGGGCAGAGAGAGACAGGGAGACACAGAATCTAAAGCAGGCTCCAGGCTCTGAGCTGTCAGCACAGAGCCCAACGTGGAGCTTGAACCACAGACTGTGAGATCATGACCTGAGCTGAAGTTGGACGCTTAACCCACTGAGCCACCCAGGCGCCCCTCACTGTAGTTTTGATGTGCATTTCCCTGATAATGAGTGATGTTGAGCATCTTTTCATGTATCTATTAGCGATTTGTATATCTTCTTTGGAGAAATGTCTGTTCATGTTTTCTGTTCTTTTATTTGGATTATTGGTGGTTTTTTTGGTGCTGAGTTGTATTATTTACTTATATACTTTGGGTACTAACCCTTTATCAGGTATGTCATTTATTCTTCTTCTATTCCATAGGTTGTCTTTTAGTTTAGTTGGTTGTTTCCATAGGTAGAAGCTTCCTATTTGGATGTACTCCCAAAAGTTTATTTTTGCTTTTGTTTCCATTGCCTCATCTAGAAAGATGTTATGCCAATGTCAGAGAAATTGCTGCCTGTGCTCTCTTCTAGGATTTTAATTTTTTCAGGTCTGACATCTAGGTTCCTAATCTATTTTGAGTTTGTTTTTTGTGTATGGTATAAGAAAGTGGTCCAGTTCCATTTTTTTGCATGTAGCTGTCCAGTTTTCCCAACACCATTTGTGGAAGAGACTGTCTTTTTCCCAATGGATATTCCTTCCTGCTTTGTTGAAGATTAATTGACTGTAAAATTGTGGGTTCATTTCTGGCTATTCTATTTTGTTCCATTGATTTATATGTCCATTTATGTGTCAGTACCATACTGTTTTGATTACCGCAGCTTTGTAATATAACCTCAAGTGTGGAATTGTGATGTCTCCAGTTTTGTTTTTCCTTTTCAAGACTGCTTTTGCTATTCAGGATCTTTTATGATTTCATACAAATTTTAGGATTGTTTGTTCTGGTTCTGTGAAAAATGCTATTGGTGTTTTGACATGGATTGCATTATATATCCTGTGATTTTTATATCCTGGATTGATTTTATATCCTGTGACCTTACTGAATTCATTTATCATTTCTAGTAGTTTTTTGGTGGAGTCTTTAGGGTTTTATATATATAGTATCATATAATCAAATATGAAAGTTTTATTTCTTCCTCATTAATGTGGATGTAAGGCTCTTTATTCTTAAGCCATATATATGTTGGCTCTTGTGGTCTGGATAACATAGCTCTCAGGCAGAGCCACTCAAACAAGAAGAAAAATAAAATTAACACATTTGGAAATTTAGCCTTTAGTCAAGCATTCCATCTTGTTTGCTTTTCTTCAATTGTGTGGTCAATATTTACATTCTCCTCTCCCCAATAAAAGAAGATCTTAAAAATTGGGTAATACATTAAGATAATGAAATCTCAGGTTGAATTTAATTTCATGGTTAGCCTTTTCCAGTTGAATTTTAATTATAATCTTTCAACTTTTTCCCAATATAGGTCAGCAGTAACACCTCCACAACCAACATTTCTTGAATCAAGGTGAGCAAGAAGAAACTTAGAAGAAAGGGAGAGACATCAATTTTATGCAGTATACATAATTAATATACCATATGCCCCAAACAGAATTATACATTTTTATGATGTTTCACTTTCTTTTTCCACAAAATAGAATAATAATTCAAACCTCTTTCATAAACTTTGATAATAAATGACCAATATGTTAGAAACTAGGAATCACAGAACTTTTTTCAGTTTCCTTTTCTTACCCCTCCCCTGGTAATGGTTTCTTTCTTTTTATTGCATTGCCTCTCTCTAGCTAAAGATCTGCTATCCACTATTAAATTATCTTTCATAATTGAAATGTCAAATGAAACTTTTGCATCTAAATTGCAGATGGCACTTCTAAGCAAAGAAAAACAGGAGAGAGAAAGAGGATTCATGAATAACACACCCACGTTATTCCAACATCTTTCAGGGTTATTTTAAATATAATTCATTAACTCAATGCCAAGACAGTACCTTTTTGTTCTTCTCTGCTTTATATAGATACTCTGTCAAATCTCAGCATTGTTGTTTTTGACTTATTAAAAAACAAAAGTGAAAGGAAACCACTGTGTAGAAAAATTAACTTGTTTATAAAAGGAAATCTTAACATCAGATTGAGAGGAGAGATGATTCATGAAGACATACATTCACAAGGTACATTATAGAGTTCTGCCAAATTTCTAGCTATTTCATCACTGCTTGTTCACTAAAGGTTAAAAAAAAAAACTCTTGATACGTATGGAAAATGCAAAGGTGAGAATGTATAGTTCTATTTCTAACTCTTTGATTTTAGTAATGTAGAAATAAGGTGTTCATTTTAGCTAGAAGTGAAAACATTGTTGGGTGGGTTAGGAGAAGATCTGAAACAGAGATAAGGATAGTAATGAATAAAAATCTTTTCATTGTGTGTGCATGTGGTCTAAATGTTATGACAGGTACAGGTAATCTATTGAAGTGATTAACAGCCCAAGCTCTGAGATCAGACAGTTGGACTGAATTCCAGTTCCCTCATGTCCCAGCTGTATCACATTGAGCACGTTATTTAATATCTGTACGGCTTGTGTTTTTTAATCTATAAAATGGATACACTAATAAGGCCTAGTTAATACAGTATTATTATATCAGTAGGCATTCTGCCTTGGTTTAATAGTTTCATTAACTATTTTCTGGAAAAAGAATCCCTGACTATAAAACAAATATTTAAATATATCAAGTACAAGAGGGCAGATGTTTTGAGTTCTTAACAATACTGAAAATACTTCTAATACCTTCATTATCTCAAGCCTCACAAAATGGTGCCCCCTTAGCAATTTGGTGACTTCCCCTCAAGTTTTACAGAGAAAACAGAAGCCATCAGAAAGAAATTTCATCATCTTCCCACCATTAAATTAAAAAAACCTTCCTGTATTAACCCCCATTCCTCATCTTCCATCTTGTCTCAACAAAAGATATGACCATGCTTCTCTCCACAGAGAGACTTCGCTTTAGCTCTACATCAAATTCTCTCTCACGTTTTTAAAAGGTCTATACAATGTCAATCATCTGATTCTCTCCTGTGTAATTAATCTCTTTCCCTCTACGTATCACTTCTAGTGGAATATAAACATGCGCTAGTATCTTTCATGTTAAGATTAAACAAAAACGCTAGATGTTACATCTCACTACCTGTTTATATGAGTCAACTATTCACAGTCAAACCTCTTAAAAATGTCAACTTTTCCTCCATTTCCTCACTGTCATCTAACTCGTTAAAATGAGCCACTGCAATATTGCTCCTTACCCAACAATGCACCGAAGCTGCTTTTGCCAGGACCACTAGTGACTTTCACGTTGCCATATCCAATGGGAACTCTATTTATTCTACTCTGACATTCACACTCATTTAATACAGTTGACTCTTTCTCCTTAAAACTGTATCACCTCTTGCCTTCAGAGACACTGTGTTTTCCTCCTACCTCAGCCTCCTTTGGGTCTTGCTCTAATACCTGACCTCTCAACATCAGAATGTCTCAGAGTTTGCCTTCTACTCTATCTACACAACCTCCAAGAGCAACCCATCCTCAAGGCTCTAATTACCATATTTAGGCTAACCCATCCCAAATTCATATTAAACCCAAACCTCTTCCCTGAGATCCAGACTCATATCCAAGAGTAGATGTGAAATCCTCACAGGATATCTCGGAGATTTCTCCGTATTGATGTTAATTTTAATGTCATGTTAATGTTAATTTCTCAGTGTTAATATGTCTAAGATGGAATCTTCCGTACACTTTCCCATAGTAGTCTGGCCTTCCAGACTTCATCAAACGAGTGGCACCACTGTCTTCCTAGTACCTCAGACCAAGAAGATGTAATGACTGTCCTTAATAACTCTCTTTTCCCTGGCTTCTATATTCTATGTGTCAGTAAGCTCTGTTTATTCTATATCTTAAGCATTTCTGTAATTCATATCAACAAAAATTATTAGGAGAGAGCTTTCACCATGTCATTTCAATATTTTCAAAGGTTTTTGGTTTTTCAGTTGAAGATAATAGAGAAAAGTTTCTTTTTACTGTACTCTCAACCCCATGAAACCAACTAAAAACATCTGAAAGAAGGCAAAAAGAGAAATCTTCATTTGCAGTTAAATTATAAAATGTGAGGTATTTTTTCCACTGTGGGATATCTAGACCAAACAAGGAGGACATTAGGAACAGGTAGGTACAGGCTTAAGTTGTGAATAAGAAACACTTATCTAAAAACTAATGATTCTGTCCCAAGTGAGCAACAAGATTTGGAAGGACGAGAGGATTAACAAAGGTAATAGGGATGGTAAACTTAACGGACAGAGGGAAAGTGGAATGGAATGGATCATCATGCTGGTATGTTATTTTTCTGGTCTATGACCTGGACTGTTCACGGATGGATAAAATGGGGTCAAGGCAAGAGCAGACCCAGTTACTGCACACTACTTGATCTCAGCAACAGAGCTGGGACATAAAAGATTTGAGACATATAAAAACTGCCAGGACACTGAAAGCTGAGATCAGAGGTGTCCCAAAACAGAGGAAATCAGAGGTTTTCTAAGAGGGTTTTTAAGATGAGAAACCTACACCTAATAGTGTTCCAGCTCACATGACCTCCACCTCTACTCAGTTTTTCCAACTATGTTTTTTCAAATAGCTTCATCCATTAAAAGCAAAAGAACAAAAAAATTTTTAAATATGTATATATGCTCCAAAAAAAGTAGAGAGGGAAAATAAAAAGCAGACAGATGAAGAACATATATTGCAAAAGCAAATGTTGAACAGATTAGGAGCTCTGGAAGTAAGTCTCTATGGCTTCAAATAAATTTAGGCAACACTACCTCCCCATAAAAGAAAAGCTCACAAGAAACACAGATAAGGTAGTTGCTAAGACCACAGAAGATAATAGGAGCTAACTGGGTGCTGGAATAACACGAAAAGAGAGTAAAGAAAGTCTATATTAAAAACAACTAAAAATAGGCTCAAGATGACTTAACATATTCAGGTACATGCTGAAAGGACAGATGAAATTACAAATAAAGAATAATGGAAAATAAAAAATTTATAGAACCAATTATGAAGAAAATGGTAGACTGAAGGCTGATCTGTATGATCTACACATACATACTTAGTGCTCATGAAGCAGAATTTATGATTAATGGAACTGAAAACCATGCAAATACCAAAAAAAACTTTTTAAATTTCAAATTATAGAAAAGTTTTAATCTGCATAACGAAAGAACACTCTACTTCCCAGATGTCTCATGAAAGTTTGTTTAAAGAATGATCAACACTAAGATATAATATGTTTTAGAACTTAGCTAAGGAAAGAATTTACCTGAAGAAAGAGGTGTTTGGTCATCCAATTAGAAAAGGAAGCGATGTATACAGGGAAAAGTCAGGTGGCTTTAGTCTTCTCTGTAGCTACTTTTCATGCCAGGAGTCATGGAAGACAGAGCTACAAGGTGATAAGAAAGTAAAGTGTCATCCAATCATTTAAAACAGCTGAGTTAGGGACCACTGCGGGGCTCAGTTGGTTAAGCATCCAACTCTTGGTTTCAGCTCAGGTCATGGTCTCAGTTTGTGGGTTCAAGCCCCATGTCAGGCTCTGTGCTGGCAGCATGGAGCCTGCTTGGGATTCTCTCTCTCTCTGCCTCACTCCTCCTCACACTCTCGTTGTCTCCAAATAAATAAATGAACATTAAAAAACTAAAAGTAAGCAAGTATGTAAGTAAGTAAATAAATAAATAAAACAGCCAAGTTATCCTTCAAGTACAGCAGCAACTGACACAATATCTTAGAACCTAGACACCTCTGCACAAATAAACTACCATGTTTGTGAAGGAAAAATCTCAATGTTTTAAGACAAGGAAAGAACTCAGTTTACTACCCATAGACTTCCTCTGAAAGAGTTACCTTACAATATATTCCAGCAAAAAGAAAAGAGAATTCATAAGGAAGAAGTGGGATGTATGAACCAATGTTGAACAAATAAAGCAGAAAAACATATTGTTAATTCTCTTACTTGTTTTAAGGGCAAGATAACTGATAGTGATTCATTCTAGATAATGTTAGTAAAATACAAGTAGAAATATGTGTAGCACTCAGCTTTTACTAGGTAGTATTGTGTTGTAAACAGCCTCAAACATCTCAGAACTTCACAAAAACTAGGGTTTTTTTCCCTACTCAGTTTCACGTGTCCACAGATTGCTCTAAATTTGGACTTCCATTGAAAGAGCTCCAAGATATAATGTTAAATGGCCAAAAAGAAAAATACAGAAAAATATGTATATTATGATGAAGAAGTATGTATAACAGTGCTGTACTGAAGATACAGTCTGTTGACTAGCCTTACTGGTCCACGATGAGGTAAGTACAGAGAAATAACTGGGAGATGGGAAGGGGCAGATGATTAACAATCTATCAGGGCTTCAAAACTGAAATGGAAAATCCATTCTCAGCAACCCTGCAGAGTCCCTTTTACCAAGTCTGGGCAATTAAAAGGAGCTGGTTCTGTTTGAGAGGGGATGGTACAGAAGCTATGTATTATCCCCAACTGAGGAGGAACAAGGCTTTGGCCCAGAGTGTGGAACCCTCTTTTTTTTTTTTTTTTTTTTTTTTTTTTTTTTTTAAGTTTATTTATTTTGAGAGAGAGTGAGAGCAAGAGAGAAAGAGAGAAAGAGAGGAAGAGAGAGAGGGCACAGAGAGATTCCCAAGCAGCCCTCACACTGTCAGCTCAGAGTCCAACACAGGCCTAGATCCCACAAACCAATGAGATCATGACCTGAGCCGAAATCCAGAGTGGAGCATTTAACCAAGTGAGCCCCCCAGAAGCCCACCCAGAGTGTGGCAATCCTCTTAAGTGGAGATAGAAAGGTGAAGGCTGCAACTTGGTGTTGGTTCAAGGCTTGACTTTCCTGAGTGAAATGTGAAACTGGCTACTGTATAGAGAGGGCAAGGAGACAGTGAAGAAAGAATGAGACCACTACAGCTTGTAGGTGGCAGTTTTAACAAGCAAGGGAACTTACATACAAGACTTGTCTTGGGTGGCCACAAGCGGAGTAGCTCTCCATACCCACCTGGCAGAATTTTAAAAGTTTACATGGAGGCCTGCACTGGGTTCTGTCACGTATTACCCTCCAGATGGTCTCAATAACGCATTTCTCTCTCTCAAGGCTACATACTTCAAACAGGTCCTGTTGTGCGTATGGTGGGCAGAATGCGCCTTTCAAGGACGAGGGATGGGGGAAAGAGTCTCTGATTGCCTGGATCTAGGTGGTGGGTCAATGAGCAGTCATGTACTTTTGATGACCTCCAATGCTTGGGTCCCTCCAGCTCACAGGAGCCTTGAGCTGGTAGGAACTCTGAAGGGGACAGCTACGGGAATGACTGTGTAGGATGCAAAGTAGGAACCTTGGTCTTGGGTACTCCAGTGATATTCCCATGGCTGAGGCTGAGAACATGTCCTGTCTGCAGCTTCAGCTGTGCCAGGGCCTTGCATACCACAAGGAGGCACAGCATCATGGCCAAGACAAGCAAAAGACCATGCCCCTTAGCCTTTTTCTTAAATTAACTGAGTAAACTTTGGAATTTATTTCCATATAATGGAGGAGTGATGCTGGAGATAGAGCCAACGTTGGCACATGGATGTTAAATCAAGATTTAATTCCATTTAGACAAATATAAAATGTGACCTATCTTACACTGCCAGTATCATGGAAACATTGGCTGATTTTCTTTTTTTCAGGCGTGATACTTGGCAAATTAAATTACTATACTCAAACCTTATGAGATAACCATTATCATGAATCCCATTTTGTAGATGAGTGAACTGATACTTAGAGAGATTTGTCCAAAAATTTGCAGCTGGATTTTGGCTGAGGCAGAGAGGAAAAGGTCTTAAATATCAGTTTCAGATTGCTCATTTAGGAAAATCAAAGTTTGCCTACCTTTTATCCGTGAGAAATTCCCAGTAAGTCTTGAATGCATTAACCTTCAAATACGAGCACTTGTCAAAGTTTCTGGCATAATGGAAGCATGTATTTAGTGGCTGCCGGTAATCTTATGCTTCAGAACCGTGAAAATCAACGGAAGAAACATGGGCTCTGAAATTAAAAAAAACAGAGCTACAATCCTAGTTTTTCCCCTTATTAAGTACATAACTGTGTAAAAATTATTCACCACCAGGGGCTTTATTTGCTTCTTTGTATCTTCCCAGAATGATTTGAGAATAAAGTCAGATAAAACGTGTAAAGCACCCCGTAGAATACTCAATACTATATAAAAACTCAGTAGCTCAATACGTGGTTATTATTTTTATTTTAGTTTGCTTTTCTCATCTGTTAAATCTAGATGGGGCTTCCATTAACTCAAAGGGAGAGCTGAGATATACTTTTAAAGGTTTATTGGTGCTGTAGAGAAAGATTTCTTGATTAATTAATATGGCAGTTTTCTTACCAATGTATTAGGTAATTCACATTTTTATTCCTGTAAGGGTATTTTGCGTGTTTTAGTTCAATAACTATTTCCTGGGCATTGACTGGTCCTGTGCTAAGTTGCAGGAATTTAAAATGGCTAGAAGTCAGAGAGCCTGACTCTTGATTTCAGCTCAGGTCATGACCTTGCAGTCTGTGTTGACAGAGCAAGCCTGCTTGGTATTCTCTTTCTCCTTTCTCTGCCTCTTGCCTTTTCTTTCTCAAAATAAATTTAAAAATTAAAAAAAAGGGGTGCCTGGGTGGCTCAGTCGGTTACGCCCAGGTCATGATCTCACAGTTCATGGGTTCGAGCCCCGCATTGGGCTCTGTGTTGACAGAACCTGCTTCGGATTCTGCTTCGGATTCTGTGCCTCGCTCTCCCTACCTCTCCCCTGCTTCCTCCCTCTCTCTCTCTCTCTCTCTCTCTCTTTCTCTGTCTCTCAAAAATAAATAAACATTAAAAAAAATTAAAAAATATAAAATGGCTAGAAGTTAACCTTACTTTCAAAGAGAGGACTCCTGAGTAGTAAGGAACTCGGTCCAATCATAAATTCCACAAATACACACAGGGTCTTCTTCACCTGTGTAACTCCTATGGCGTCTAAGCACATTGGATGCACTAAGCTTAGGAATGCTGCTGAATTTAATTGACTTTCTGCCAGAGTCCCATTTCCCCACATCTTAAGTCCAAATTTCTCCTACAATATCTCATAGTCCTTTATCTGTGACATGCAAAGCTGTTTGGAATAGTTCCAGGGATGTTTTTATTATTTTTCTTATTTAAGCTAATGTCACTTCTCTAGGTTTAAATGTGCCATCCATGTCTCTACAAAACCCATTATCTATTAACTCTTTTCATATTCCAAAGAATTCATCTCTATATAGACCAAATAATAAAAATCAAAAGGGAAAGGTTAAAAACAGGAGAAGGTGAAGGGAGAAGAGAATTACAATAATGAGATACAGAAAACAAGTTCTTGGAAGAATTATCAGTGAAGACATAATTATTATGCGTTAACAGCCGATAGCTAGCATTAGTGCAGGGAAGCTGTCTGTATTCTCTAAGTACTTCAGACAATGTGGTATTCATTTATAAATTCTTGACAGCTCTTTAGATAAAGAGTGTATAATAATTTTGCAGCAATCCATTATCTGCCGGAATGTGCTTTAATTTTAGAGTTAGAATATATTTGAAATAATTTCTCCAAGTCCTAAACATACTTCCTTTCAAATACATGACCTACATGTAAAAGATCATTAAAAGAATTAAAATGAGTCAAAAAGTTCCCCTTTTCCTTCTTTGGTTCTTCTCTGTTCTATCTATAGGTCTTTGAACAGCGTTTCTGGTTTGATCAATTGAATCTATGTAATTGTTTTGAAAAACACATTCAGCCCTCAGGAAGGAACATCTACCATCATCCTGCCCAAGCTGAGGCTGCGTGAATGTGCTGAGAAATTCTGATGAGGAAATGGTGCAGCCCTGGACTAATAATTAATTGAAGGTTACCAAATAAAAGCACCCCGGTAGACAATACAAAGAGACAGCTTATCATATATACTCAAAGTTGAACTCTCAAGGTTTTTCAAAGAATCTAGAAATACCTGAAATTGGTTTTCTGCTTTTTTATGAGATGACCCCAGGCAGTCCGCGCAAGAGCAGCTTCTTCATTAGCTGCCAGGCAATCAGTTTTCCTCACATCCTTATCCTCCAAAATGCAAAAACAAACTTCACTGGTCCCAGAATGCCTGTAGGGTTGTTTTTTTACTTTCTGCTAATTTTCTTAGAAATCTTGCTTTTTGAAGATTATATAGTGGTTATCTCCTTTACATATGAATAAGCTGCTATTCTGTTTGCAGCTAACTAAAATACCTGAATTGTTCTTCAAAATTCCCAACACAGTAAAGCAGCTCCATTATAAGGGCAAGTCCAGGAGGATTTTCTCAAAAGCCATAAAATAGTAATTAAGTATCACGTAATGACAAAAAAGATCAGGCTGCTGAAAACTATGAAGCAAGTTAATTGGGACTCATCATTTCACTTTCTGTTTTTACTTGTCTTTTTGGTTGAAAGTAAACTCCACTAAAAACAAAACAAAACAAAACAAAACAAAATGAGGGTACCTGCGTGGCTTAGAGGGTTAAATGTCAAACTCTTGATTTTGGCTCAGGTCATGATCTCATGGTTTGTGAGATTGAGCCTCGCTGCTGGCTCTGCAATGACAGCATGTAGCATGCTTGGGATTCTGTCTTTCCCTCTCTCTCTCTGCCCTTCCCTTGCTCATGCTATCTCTTTCTCAAAATAAATAAATAAACAACAACAAAAAATAAGACTTAAAAAACAAAATGAAAAGTAGTAGTGAGATAGTAGGATAGGGTAATCATAAGTGCAACATGCATGAGGCATCTTCTTATGTTCAACTAAACATTCAGACTCACAGGACAATCACAGGCCCCATTAGCTTTAGTCAGCTCTGGAAGGTAGAGGATGGAACCACAGCTTGCTAGCAGGGAAGAGTGGCATTAGGCTGATTCTTTGGGAGGAGTCCTTATAGTGTCCACTCAACCATCCAGCAGTGGTCCTCTTTTCTCTCTCACCTCATCCCTGTAAGAGAAAAATTGCACTGGTCACTTGTTGAAAATAGCATGGAAGACTTTATTCAAGACTATTGCAACAGGGGAGATAGAATGAACTCAACTCCCCTGAAATAAAAAAAAATGAGAGGATTAGAAAAACTTTTTTGAGTGTAGTTGACACACAAGGTTACATGAGTTTCAGGTATACAACATAGTGATTCAACAAGTTTATACACCATGCTACGGTACAACTGTACCTACCTTCTATCACCACACAGCGCTATTACAATATCACTGACTATATTCCTTATGCTTTGCCTTTTACTCCTGTGATTTACTCATTCCATACCTGGAAATCTGTATCTCTCACTTCCTTTTACATTTTGTCTGCCCCAATCCCTCTCCCCTCTGGCAGTCATCATGTATTTATAGGTCTGATTCTGCTTTTTGTTTGTTTATTCATTTGTTTTTTTTTTTTTTTTAAGATTCCACATATCAGTGAAATAATATGGAATTTGTCTTTCTCAGTCTGACTTATTTCACTTATCATAATACCTTCTAGGTCCATCCATGTGGTCGCAAATGGCACGACCTCATCCTTTTTTATGGCTGTCTAGTATTTCATTGCACATATATATCACATCTTTATCCATTCATCTACTGATAGACACTTAGGTTACTTCCACATTTTGGCTACTGTAAAAAATGCTGCAATAAACACAGGGTTTGCATATATCTTTTCGAATTAGTGTTTTCATTTTCTTTGGGTAAGTACCCAGTAGTGAAATTATTGGATCATTTGGTATTTCTATTTTTAATTTTTTAAGGAACCTCCATGCTTTTTTCCATAGTGGCTGTACCAATTTACATTCCCAGCAACAGTGTACAAGGGTTTCTTTTTCAAAGGTGTGAACATTAAAAAAAAATTTTTTTTAACATTTATTGATTTTTGACAGAGAAAGAAAGACAGAGCATGAGTGGAGGAGAGGGGCAGAGAGAGAGGGAGACACAGAATCTGAAACAGGCTCCAGGCTCCCAGTACAGAGCCTGAGGTGGGGCTTGAACTCACGGACAGTGAGATCATGACCTGAGCTGAAGTCAGATGCTCAACCAACTGAGCCACCCAGGCACCCCCTCAAAGGTGTGAACATTTTTAAACACTGGGGTGAGCTAATGAGAGAGTATTGGAGGACTTTAGCAGAGAGGTTAGTCAATGTGATTAGGCCATACTATTTGTTCTCTTTTGCTAGTTGCCACTTAAAGCTCACTGAGGTTAGATTCCTACCCGTCCAAAGAGGCTGGGGACAGGGGTCCTATCTTTCTTGATGATTACATTCCAAAGGGAAGGCTTCCAGGTCCTGGAGCAGACATTTCTAGGTTATAGAAGATTTACATCTCAAAGAGGCAGAAGAAGAATTTACAATTCGAAGTGTTCTAATGTTAATGCTCTAAGAATAGGGAAGTCAAGGGCCTATAGTCAAGTTTAGTCAGCTGAGGGGAGTGGTAAAGCCACCTTGTTCACCCTCAGGGACAGTTCAAGTACAAGGGAATGAAATACAATGGCTTAAAAGCTCCTTCCCCAGAGGATCTGGATTTCTGGAAAAAGTCCCATACATCCCCACAAGGGACACGTCTAACTACAAGAATCACCATATTCCGGGAAGCCCAGAGTTATGGCTCCCTACCAGATCTTTATGATTTTTCCAGTCAAGATACAATTTACCAATGCTTCCTAATAACACAACTGTCATTTTATCTTTATTGGGTTTCCAGGGAATAAAAAGCCAGAAATTTAACTGGGAGTCAAAATCTTATGTAGAAAAATGGACTTTTGTTATTCATCACTCTTAACAGGTATCACAAAAATGCTATATTTTACTTCTTTGCTTTTTCTACAAATACTCTCTTTTTCCAAAAACATGAAAATGCATGAGAACACACACAATTATGCACACCTATCTACACATCCAAACTGTCATCCTTTTCTCCACCATTCAAAATTGGCTAAAATTCCTGCTTAGTGAGAGCTCTCTTGAATGTCACTCTTTTGTAATCTCACATGTTAAATTAGTGTGTGATACATGTTACTGGTTATGAACATATACTTAGCTCTCTCAGTGTTCTAGTTTTCTATTTCATGTTTTTTTATTTCTAATTCATTTATTCTACCTTGTAAAGCAATCCTCCATGGACATAAATATTGTATACTGGTTATATACCTCATCCATTCAATCTGTGTTCACCCAGTTGATATCTACAATGGCCAGACTCTCTTTCATGTGTTATGCGATGTATGCCCCTACTGTTGTGGGTGTTGGTAGTTTGAGTACCATGGATCTAATTTCTTTGTAACGCAGTTTGACAAAAATTATTGTAAAACATATACTGGTATAGCAACAAAGAAGATTAAAAATGAAAACCAAGCAAAAAAATAGATCCAAATGTGTTAGATGAAAGGTTAATATAATTGTTGTAACTATACCTCAGATTTAATTCTGAGTCTCCTATGAGTTAGCTAAAAAAAAGCAAATATACCATCACAATGTACATTAAAAGAAGTTGAAACAAAACAATTTTTTAAATGAGAAATTTAGTTTCTTTAATTTTTTTCTTTTAATAAATCCTAAAATAAATCTCTTACCAGGTTTATATAGGGAATGCTATTGCAAAACCTGTTAGCATATATTTTATAAAATACCTGCTTGAGAAGTAAAAATAAGATATCATTCAGTTGTTTCGTAAAACAGTCTTCAATAAAAACTTGAGTAATATATGAATGTACAAGCTATTAAAAGTACTTGTAGGGGTGCCTGGGTGGCTCAGTTGGTTAGGCCTGTGACTTCGTCTCAGGCCATGATCTTACAGTTCATGAGTTCAAGCTCCATGTTGGGTTCTGAGTTGTCAGCATTCAGATTATGTGTCTCCCTCTCTCTCTGCCCCTCCCCTGTTCATGCTCTGTCTCTCTCTAAAAAAACAGACATTAAAAAAAATTTAGAAAAAGTACTTCTAAAGAGCAAGCCGTATGGTTCTGATACCTAGTTGTTTCATGTCTAAACTGAGCATAGAATATGACCAAGAGTAACCAAGAGGTGATGAATGGTATCTCTCTTTCAAACCCTTTCCCAGATGGAATCCATGGCAGCCAAAGAGCGGGGACCATGTTATTGTATATATGTTTTAATAATGTGAAGAGTACACTGAGGTTGCTTATTATTGCTGCTTGAGTGAAAACCTGTGTATTTTGGAGATGAATATAGCAGACTGTAGAGTTCACATAGCTTTGCTAATTTTTTTTTTTTTTTTAATTTCAGTTGGTGTTCTCCCAACTTCAACAGAACACCTGTATGGAGATACAGCCCAGGAGTAATTAATCGCCTGCATGACCAAGATGTTCTTTTGGGAAAAGACCAGGCCCTCATTCAGTACTTGATCTACCAAGTATTCAAATGAGTTTCTAGAGACCAGTCTTATAAATTATGGGAGATGCCGGAACCAAGAAATGTTTTAATGTGGGGTGCCACCACTCACAACCCTATAGATGGGGGCAAATGTCAAGTGTTCCACATTGATATATATTTCTGATCTCCATGACTTCTGGTCATGCATGCCAGAATTAATTAGCTACAAATGTATTTAATCTCTGATCAGGAAACTACCTTCCATGTAAGGTAGAGCTATTCATCATGGGCTTTTCATATTTTGAAGAAAATGTGGGAGAGGAAATGTTTAATTCATATCGTGGAGTTCTTTGTGGCAGTAGCTGGGTGGCAAGGCTGGTTATCTTTATGAGTTTATGCCTGGCTGACTCATGATGGTAAACAGTAATGCCAGTACACAGCAGCAAATGTTCTCTCTCCTTTATGGATTGAGGGCATAGGTCCAGTTCATTTAAAAGGAATATCAAACAATAAACTTATAAAATAAAATTAATGGGTGAAAATACTGCTTGGGGTCATTCGTCCTTGCCCTAATTCTTGTGGCATTATAAAAATATGTATTTTACAACATGCAACGATATTCAAGGATACATATTAAGGCCACAAATCTTGTCCTTTTTATAGTTAATACTAGCAGAGCTGAATAAAGTGAAAAAATCTCCTCCTTCTTACATAAGCTACTCATCTGGAATACAAAGAAATCATTTTGCATTAAAACACAGATCACAATCGCTCCGAAGAAAAGCTGATTTTGTCTGGTAAACTGGGGAAAAATAAATCAAGGAATAATGTGAGGAAAAAAGACCTAGATTAGTCACAGCTGATCTCCCTCTACAGTGAATTTAATTTACTCAGCAATGTAATTCTCAGTAACCCTTTGAAAAGGGCTACTTTCATCAAAAGCAGTTCTACATTTTATTAACCCAGTTACTTAACTTAAACAGGATAATAAAAATTATCTCTTAGGTAAAATTGAGGAGAACCAGGATTTAAGTGGCTAGCCCCTATAAAAGAAGCAGCATTTTCACTTTCAATTTTCTGGAACTTCCCTCAGTCAGTGAAGGGGTTCTATCTGTTTGATATGTTGATAATGTGACTTCTAATTTTTTTCAATGTTTATTTATTTTGAGAGAGAGAGTGTGTGAGTTGGGGGAAGAGGCAGAGAAGGGGGGGTGGAGAGAGAATCAAGGCTGTCACTGTGAAGCCTGAGGAGCCTGACTTGGAGCTCAATGCAGGACTCCATCCAATGAAACTTGAGATCAGACCTGAGCCAAAATCAAGAGTTGGATGCTTAACTGACTGAGCCACCCAGGCGCCCTTGACGTCTAATTTTTTGAAAGCCCCCTATTATGCAGTAGTCATTCTGCATTAAGTCAGCATTCGGCAGGAATTGGAACTCCCGCTGTGCTCTAAACACAGGATTGTGGTTCATTCTTTTCCCCGTGATTCTTTTCATCGTGACTAACAAACAGAAGAGAGGTGGTTTCAAAAAGTATTTGGTAGCTTATTTGTTGACTTGTCTGTTCCACAAATATTTGGTGGGTGCCTGCCATATACCAGACTCTATGCTATTTGCTAAGGATAAAGCAACAAATAAGACAGATATTTGTCTTTGGCTGCATGAGGCTTAGTAAAATAAAAGAACGCCCAACCCAAAATTATCAGGGTGGTAAGTGCTACATTTAGGGGAGTTCCAGGCACTTTGGCAACAGGAAGCACCCCTTAACGAGGTTGACATGGAGGGTGCGCTGAAACTTGAAGGATTAGCAGAAGTTATGTTTTATTCTGTAGTTGACATTTATGTGAAAGGACCTTACCTGAGAAAAAAATTAAATGTCTCCATTTGCCAATTTATGCTTCTAAGTGTCCCTACACAGATGCCTTAACGTAAACAATAAAGAATCAAGGCCAATGGCTTCTTATTCAGAGGTGTAGTTCTCCTGAGGGTTTTGAGCACTTAAAATACTTGTTTTCCATTTAGTCTTAAACTTGGCTCTTTGTCTACAAAAAAGCTTAAAGTGTCACTTGTGATTATGGACGACTTTTTATATCACCTCTTCCCTACAACCTTTGTCTTCAACAAGGAAGGTCAACACAGAAAGTCACACTTTCACTTTCAAACAGCAGTTCTTAACCCAGGACCCAATTCAGGGAATTCATAACTTGGGTGGGGGAAAATTACAACTATACTTTGATCTTTATTTTATTTCCTTATCTTCTTAACTAACATGTAGCATTTCCTTCATTATGAATACAGACAACAAATCACAGAGGTATTAGCAGTACTTATGACTTAAAAAAAAATTTTTTTTTCAACGTTTTTTATTTATTTTTGGGACAGAGAGAGACAGAGCATGAACGGGGGAGGGGCAGAGAGAGAGGGAGACACAGAATCGGAAACAGGCTCCAGGCTCCGAGCCATCAGCCCAGAGCCTGACGCGGGGCTCGAACTCATGGACCGCGAGATCGTGACCTGGCCGAAGTCGGACGCTTAACCGACTGCGCCATCCAGGCGCCCCTACTTATGACTTTATAGACCAACAGAAACCAAAAATATTTTTATATTACATCTACAAGATACAAGTACACATCTTTATGTATACAAGTATACATTTTTATATTACATCTATAAGATACAAGTATAATATTTTATACTTGTTATATATACTTCAAATATTGATTTTTCACCATTACTTAGAAATTACAGTGGGTATTAGCCTTGCCACTAGAGCCTATCTCACTATGATCTTTCTACCTACAGCTACTCATAACGCACAGCTAGTCAACTACATGACACCTAGTGGTGGTTCCATCAGCAAACGGTGGCAAGTTCCTATACTGGTGACAGAAGCATGGATGCTGATTTCTGGAATTTCATACCTATAACTGTTTATTCATCAATACATACATGGACATAAGTCATCTTCATTGTTTAAATTTTGTAAGACTGGATAGTTCACATGAGATTGTTTAACTCCCGGGTATAAATAGCCTTCATTCTGATACACATTTTAAAAATACTTTTGGGATGAGCACTGGGTGTTGTATGGAAACCAATGTGACAAGAAATTTCATATTAAAAAAAAATAATAAATTTTAGGGGCACCTGGGTGGCTCAGTCGGTTAAGCATCTGACTTTGGCTCAGGTCATGATCTCACGGTTCGTGGGTTTGAGACTCGCATCAGGCTCTGTGTTGACGGCTTGGAGCCTGGAGCCTGCTTTGGATTCTGTGCCTCCCTCTGTCTGTGCCCCTCCCCTGTTCATGCTGTCTCTATCTCTCAAAAATAAATAAATGTAAAAAAAAATTAAAAAATAAAAATAAATTTTAACTTTCACTTGTCTATATTCTAAATGTACTGCCTTGTTATTCAATGTGTTATGGAAAATTCATAGTTGATATTTTGCTAATGGTGCTATAATGGGTTTCCTTGTAACCCTAGGTGTATTATTCTTATTTTGTGCATTTAAGAACATTTTTATGAGAAGGAGTTTATAGGTCATACCAAACTAGCTGAGGAATAAAAACGGTTAAGAATCCCTGCTTTAGAGGAATGCTCACCTAGTTACACTGCAATTATAGTGCTGAAAGGCATCCTTCCAGAGCTTCCAGGAGAGCAATAGCCTTATACTGGTAACGCCTGTATGCTTCTGTAAAGCATATTTACCATATCTACCGAAAGTGATCTCTTTTAACTTTTATATAGACATATCTCTGGCATAAAAATATACTATCATCAGCTTGGATTTTTAAAAACACTTTTACCGAGGGGTGCCTGGGTGGCTCAGTCGGTTGAGCATTCGACCTCGGCTCAGGTCATGATCTCGCCGTCTTTGAGTTCGAGCCCCGTATCAGGCTCTGTGCTGACAGCTCAGAGCCTGGAGCCTGCTTCTGATTCTGTGTCTCCCTCTCTCTCTGCCCCTCCCCCACTCATGCTTTTTCTCTCTCTGTCTCAGAAATAAACATTAAAAAATTAAAAAAAAACACTTTTATTGAAGCATATGTAGCATATACAGAGAAATGTATACAAATCATAAAATATAAATTATCACAAAATGAACATGCCATAAGCTACCATCCAGGTCAAGAAAGAGAATTTTCTTGTATCCCCAAATCCCTCTTCATGCCCCTTCCCAAATACTCCTTTTCCTCCAGAGTTACCACTCTCTTGACTTCTAATACGGTTAAGTTAGTTTTGTCTGTTAGCAAACTTTATATAAATGAAAACAGCTTTAAGATTCAGCCATGTTTATATATGTAGCTACAGTTCATTCATTTTCTTTGCAGTATAATATTCCATTATATATTCATATATATATACTTTTTATTTCTCCATTCTGTGGATGTACAATTCTGCTACTTCCAATTTGGGGCCATTACAAATAGTGCTCCCTTGAAGATTATCATTCATGTCTTTAGGCACACATGAAAACAGCCAATTAAGTAGTATACAAATGCTGAACTTTAGTAGATGAGTCAAATAGTTTTCTCAAGTTGTGGTACCAATTTATATGACAACCAGAAATGTACAAAAGTAACACTGGTTGCATATCCTCATCAATCTTTGACAACAGTATTATTAATCCTGTTATTTTTAGCTATTCTGAGGTGCATCTCATGGTTGTTTTAAGAATATTTTGTATATAAGTTCTATGACAGAAATTAACATACCAATTTTCTGAAAAAAACATGTTTCAACTTCAAACATCACTGGCAAGTTTTTCATTAAATATATGGATAATTATGTAAAAATTAATACAAGTTTTTCTCTTACATTTTTGTAAAATTAAAGAAAAGGAAAGCAGGTTACTGGGTTTCTGCTACTTTGAGTAAGGACTTAATCATAATCAAGACCCACATGATGCCCAATCCCCAGGATCAGACAGAAGAAGGAAGCAGACGAATGCACAAGTGTTAATAAGGCAGTATGGCAATAGTTTATGGAAAAACATAAGAAGGCACTGATCCTTTTTCAGGGGGTCTGGGAACTGAGTCTAAGCTGGGACATAAATGGTAAGTAAGCTCTAGACAGGTGAACACGTGGGAATTACGGAATGATAGAACAAAGGGCACTGCTTATAAAAGAGTTTACCACCAGCACCAACTCCCTGAATGAATACCTGAAGAGCATCTCAGGTCAAAAGTTCTAGAGAACTGGCAAGGGGGATGTTGTTGGCAGCACAGTGGGAGGGACTCTATGAGACTGTTTAATGCATGTGTGCACAGACACATCACCTTTGCATTGTTTCTGCACCTGCATCATGCTGGTATTATTGGGTCCCCTGGTGCCATAGCATAGCATGGATAGATAGCTGAGAGGGTGAAAGACCTGTAGATATATTAGAGTACCGGTGAAGTAGGATCAAACAGGTACTTCCCTCATCTGCCCAAAACCAATCTGAATGAGGACCTCTCACTGGATTCCAGCGTGATTTTCTGACAATTCCAAGGAAAGCTTTTTTTTCCTCCTCCATGCAAATGACTTTTATTTTAACATGTGTAACTTAAAAATTAGATACAACTTCAGGAAAAGAGGGAGAATGTCTAAAGTGACTGAGATACAGTTTGTCACCCAGTAGAATGGAAGTGTAAATTATATGATAAGTGCTTATGAGAAGAATGAAGAGTTACTATTTAAAAAAATTAATGTTTTATTTATTTTTAAGACAGAGAGAGAGACAGAGCATGAGTGGGGATGGGGCAGAGAGAGAGGGAGACACAGAATCTGAAGCAGGCTCCGGGCTCTGAGCTGTCAGCACAGAACCTGACATGGGGCTCGAACTCACGAACTGTAAGATCATGACCTAAGCTGAAGTCAGATGCTTAACCAAATGAGCCACCCAGGTGCCCCTGAAGACTTACTTTCTTAAAAAAAGTTTTATTTATTTAAGTAATCTCTATACTACATGTGAGGCTCGAACTCACAACCCTGAGATCAAGAGTCTTACACTCTTCCTACTGAGCCAGCCAGGTGCCCCAAAGAGTTACCTTTATTGCACAGCAGGAGTAGTAAGGTTTGTATCTTCTACAGTTTCAGGGATTCTTTTCTAAAGTGCTTGGCAACACATTTGTAGAGTGGGATAGAGACTCTCTAGGCAGAAGTGGAGGAAGGACAATAGCAAAGAAGGTGGGAGAACCTAGCAGACAGTACAGCTTGAAAACAGTCTGCAGAATCTAAACTTAATAGGAAAGAAAATGAAAACAGAGAGAAGTTAATATGTCTAACAGAAGTATGCAGTCCAAGGAGCTCTTAGAGTATACCATGAGACTAAGGGTCAGGAGTAACACCATTGAAAGAAGGCGGCAGAAGAGAGAATGGTAAGGTCAGAGAGTAGAACATTTATATTGTAGGAGTCAAAAGCTTTAACTTGGAGCAGACATCTTTATTTTCCAATCCAAGCTCTACCAGTGGTTAACGTATAACTTATTTGGAGTCTTGGTTTCCCTCTCAGTAAAATGGCGTCATTATAGTATCTACCTCAGAGAGCTGAATTTAGAATTAAATGAAACAGTAAATCTAAAGGTACTAGCTCAGTGCCCTGGCACAAGATAAGAGTTTAATCAGCTATAGTTATTATAACTGGTAAAGTACTTACTGTTACAGGATTGAGAGGGGTACAGTATCCACAATGTGGACAAGGATGTATGTGGCTGACGTGGAAGAGCACTTTAAGACTTTGGCATTTGGGGGGTCAAGAATAGGTTGGATGGCAATTCCTATAAACTCTGATGTCATACAGCACACTGGCAGAGAGGAATTCTGTGAGCTGGATAACAAAATTATATTAGTCGACAGGAGTGACCAGAGAGTTGGCAATAATCATGTGGAGGAAAAGTATGAGCATCAAGGAGCAGGAATTTGGGGGGAGCAGAGTGTAAGAAAAGGAATTCAGAAGGGACACCGGGGAACCAAGAGGTAGGAGCTTCACTGCCCACTGCTTATAAAGCGCCTACAGCACTGTGGGTGACTGCGAGAAGGAGCAGTATTAACTTGAAAAAGATGCAAGATGGAGGGTCCTCAGGGAGAACCAGGTTCAGTTAAAGCAACAATGTGACAAACTGTTCCAAAAAGTGGGGAAACGTAGTAGAATGTGTTTATTGTGAAAAAAGAAAATAAAGCAGTGGGCACCTGGAAAAATTGGAGAGGAAAAGAAGACAGGAAGTTGGGAATGACTGAGGGAGCTCTGAGTAGTGTCTATCAGAATCTCTCCATAAGACCCTGCAGAACCCTAAAGGTCACGTGCAACCCTTTTATTTTTATTTTATTTATTTATTTATTTATTAACGTTTATTTATTTTTGAGACAGAGAGAGACAGAGCATGAACAGGGGAGGGTCAGAGAGAGGGAGACACAGAATCCGAAACAGGCTCCAGGCTCTGAGCTGTCAGCACAGAGCCCGACACGGGGCTTGAACTCACGGACCGCGAGATCATGGCCGGAGCCGAAGTCGGCCGCTTAACTGACTGAGCCACCCAGGCGCCCCACGTGCAACCCTTTTAAAGACCTTTTTAAAAGACTCAGGCTTCTCTGCACTGTCAGGGTTGAAAAGACAAAAATGCGTAAAGAATAAACATACACATATTAAAGAGAAATTGGGAGGAATTTCAAAGGCTAATTATCAAATCAGTGTATTTCATAATACAGTACTTGTCTATAACTCCCGCTCTACAACACCCCAATAAAACCCTTCCCTAATGAAATAACTACTCTGTTCTATCTCAAAACCACATATCTTTTTCAGTACAGGCACCAGCTGCTTGACTTGGCAAATCCCACAATCCGCGAGGCAATGATTCGTTTTAGCAAACCACTTAAGATACTTCACTTCCTTCAGTTTAAAAAGTTGGTGTTTCGGGTGCCTGGGTGGCCCAGTCGGTTGGGTGTCCAACTTCGGCTCAGGTCATGATTTCACAATTTGTGACTTCAAGCCCCGCGTCGGGCTCTGTGCTAACAGCTCGGAGCCTGGAGCTTGCTTCAGATTCTGTGTCTCCTTCTCTCCCTGCTCCTCCCCTGCTCATGCCCTGTCTCTGTCTCTCTCAAAAATAAATAAACATTAAAAAATCAAAAAAAATAAAAATAAAAAGTTCGGTGTTTAGACTGTCTTTGAGCATGCCTTTCAACTATCGAGAGGTCTCTGTTGTCCAGGACATGGTCTCATCTCAGTGCCCTAGACACCTTTTAGGGAAACTGGAGAAATCTGCCTGTCTGAAAAACACAACTGCCAAAGTCAACTTGGACTGTGGCTTTGCTTCAAATTCCAAGAGCTTTTTAAACAGTAGGGGTGATGCTGCCAAGGCCAAGTACTGCCTCTGAAATAAAAGAAACATCCAAATGAGGGATACCAATGAAGATAAAATCATTGTTTCAGGAAAAGTAAATAAAGCAGTTACAGAGGGATGTTGTGATAGGATCTGTTTCCTATTTAAATTCATTATTTTGCCACCTCCAGGTAAATTTACAGCATGAAGGTGAGAGAGATCTTTCAGCCTGTGCAGCAGAGACAAATTTTGTTAAAAAGTAAGGAGTGCAGACATCTGTCTGCCAGGACAAGCAACTTCAGACCAGGGGAAACTCTCTTCAGCTCATTCAGACATTTGGAATAAATCACTGGCTGCGGGCTGGAAATAACTTTTTGGGAAGGATTTCCTGAGACACTAATATTATGCTCGGAAACTCAGTGCCACGGAACAAAGAGAGCACTGTTGTGGAGTTGTGCCACGAATCCGGCGCACCTGGGCGCTATGCTGGGACGCCAAGGCCCTTGAAACTATTTGAAGTTGCAGGGGTCTCCCTAGTGAGCACTAGGAACTATTGCATTTGTACTTGGTTTAGAAGAGAGAGTGTGGGAAGAACATGGAAGTGAGAATCAGGCAGACCTGCACTGAAATTCTGTTCCATTGCTCCCGGTGCGTGTGACCTTGGGGTAGGTACTTACCCACTCTGAGGTTGAGTTGTATAAACTGGGCTAGGGCCTGGATGGAATTACAATAGATAACACATGTAAGGCAACTGGAAAAACTTTCAGTTTTTAGAAAACACTAAATAGTATTTAGGAACAGAGCCCCAGACCTATATGCCTAGACAGACATGAGCGGGACAGGGGCAGAGAGAGAAGGAAACACAGAATCCGAAGTTTCCAGGCTCCAAGCTGTCAGCACAAAGCCTGACACAGGGCTCGAATCCCTGAACTATGCGATCATGACCTGAACAGAAGCTGGAGGCTTAACCCACGGAGCGACTCAGGCGCCCCAGAGGATATCCATTACTATGCAACTTGGGACTCACACTAAGTCTAAAAGAATTCACAGGTCAGTTCTCTAATTTAGGTTCCAGCATACCTTCCAACTTTTTTGAAAACCACATGAATATAGAGGTTCTGCAGTGGGATGCTGTAGGCTGTTCAACCAAAATTCAGGCCTTCAACTGGTCTGAGTCCCCCATGCTAGACTCTGAAGCTCGCACATGACCACCACGTCTAGCATTTAGAGAAATAATTGCTTCCTAACAAGGAATTCTCTGTCTTTTCTTTGCTCCTCTCCTCCAAAAGCCCCACCATCTCTTAGCCTCTTCTAGAGGATATCAATTAAATGGGTTGAGTTGGTTTCATTGTGAGTATAACTAAGTGGGAGTGGGAAAGAGAATTCAAGGTTCCCTGGAACCTAGCGAGGTAATCAGACATTTTTTACACTGTGAAGATGAATCTTCTCTCAGCAGTTCTCCTGGGAGTTATGATATTTAAAAATTTCTATCTGTTCTTTAACTAGGAGAGCTCCTTTTGCCTCCCTGGCTTCTACCAGCCAGGCTATGTATGTTAGAAAGGTCGAGTGTGAGAGAGGAAAAAAGTTCCCTTCTGCCACATTCTTCTGATGGATTTCACTAAGCTCTCATAAAGGGCTCTCACACTAGCTCTTCCTAGTGGTTAAAGATGGGCTGCAGTGTTCTTCTGTTCCCTAACACCAGCAGTAAGTTCCCTGGCATATTTAGCTCTTAAGAGTCTGTTCTATATGATCTTCCATTTGCCTTTCCACTTTGGAGCTCCTTAAAGTCTCCACATACCAACCTCTATCACCGTGTACAAGATACACTGGCTGTTCCCTTGGGCTGTACTGCCATTGTCCCCTGCTCAAGAACTGTCAAAGAGGCTATCTGCCTCTCTGTGTTGAAGGTATAGCTTTCCCATCCCTACCCAAGACCTCTTACTCAGG
Source organism: Panthera uncia (assembly GCF_023721935.1). Taxonomy (NCBI): domain Eukaryota; kingdom Metazoa; phylum Chordata; class Mammalia; order Carnivora; family Felidae; genus Panthera; species Panthera uncia. The sequence continues at coordinate 24,375,054 of NW_026057577.1, read as the reverse complement.
CTCCTCCTCTACCATCATTCTACTCTCTTTTTTCAGAGAGAATAGAGTTGTTGTTTTTTTTTTTTTTCTCTAATGGCAGAGAAGTCTGCCTGTTAATCTGGGTATATCCTATGAAGCATGGATCTTCTATTCTTCACGCCTTTAAAGATCCCATCCCAGCCTCCTGATGCACTTTATAAGTGATAGGGAGCTTAAGCAACCCAGTAGAGAATATAAGGAGACTTCCAGCAGTCAGCTACTTTACGCCTCCCGAGAACCATAAATTCAGAGCAAAATTCAGCTCTCCAAGGTTATTTCTCTTGGTATCATAGTGCTTGGTCTTCTTTCTTCCACTGCATATTATTATGCTGATCCATCATATCCAACAATCAATAAGGTACTTAGAGTTTACTGCTTAAGTTAGAGGTCTATATTAAAGAAAATTGGTCCCTTTTGTCCCCTTGTCACATACTACAAACCACACAATAGATATCCAGGTGTCCTTAAACTTTGAGAAATGAGACTCCAGTGGTAACATTTCTAGTACCATTGAATACACGGACTAAGAAATTTGTATACTGACTCCATTAATATGCCACTTCAAAAAACCACTGAACTGCCAAAATTGAAAAGAGCTAGAACAACCATTTCTGGTATGGCTATACAGAAAAGGTACTCTCATATGTTAATAAGCATGAACTATTACACTTGTAAACATCTATTAAAATTAAAAACACTTATATCATTTAATCCAGCTTTCAACTACTAAGAATCTATTCCATAGAAATGAAATATTTCAGTCTGAAGAGACATTTGTGCAGGATATTTATTATGAAATTATTTGTACTGGACAAAACCTGAAGACAAATTTGTTATCTGTCAATATTAGAATGACCATACACAGTTTATACCATATCATAAAATATGCTGGTGACATGAAAACAAAAAAATTAGAGTTTTACCAAATTCACAGAAAGTTTTCCATGAAAAAAAGTTTGTTTTGCAAAACAATGACAAAAAATAGATTTCATATGTATATACATGTGAAACAGGTATATGTGTACATGTGTACATATGTATATATCTTTATAAATAAAGATATTTATACACAAACATGTATATCTTTATAAAATTCCACCAATTTGGAGATAAAGGTGGGAATAAAGATAAAATAGATTATTTGTGGGGAGGGCCAGGCTTATTTTGACAAGAAAGTCAAAATACATAGGTCTTATGTAACCTTAATTATATTAGTATGTAAAACAACCAAAAAAGTCATTATACATGTGAATTACTCTGTACCCACCAATGTGGACCTTATGTTCAAAGCCCATGGCTGAAGACTCATAGGAATGAAGGTTCTGTACTGATAAGGAATCCTTGAGGCAACTAGTAAGAAAGTTGTTTTTGTTTGTCTAGGGCCTTCTTTGATCTATGATATCAACTAGATCCCATCAACAGTTTCAGTTCTCTAGAGCTGTTGTGGAACTGTACTTTTTCTCTATTAAAAACTACATGTTCCATGCATACTTTCCATAGAAATTGCAGGAATAATCCACTTCTCAACACACTCTGGCACCTTTGGTTGTTTTTCCCAGGACTTTTTTTTTTTAATATTCTTTTTTTTAAAAAAAAAATTTTTTTTAACGTTTATTTATTTTTGAGACAGAGAGAGACAGAGCATGAACGGGGGAGGGTCAGAGAGAGGGAGACACAGAATCTGAAACAGGCTCCAGGCTGTCAGCACAGAGCCCGACTCGGGGCTCGAGCTCACAGACCGCGAAATCATGACCTGAGCCGAAGTCAGCCGCTTAACCTAAGACTGAGCCACCCAAGCGCTCCAATATTTATTCATTTTTGAGAGAGACAGAGAGAGAGCGCGCCAGAGTGCGCCTGAGTGGGGGAGGGGTAGACAGCAAGGGGCGGGCAGAAAGCAGGTGGGGGAGGGGAGAGATTGAGCGGGGGAGGGGCAGAGAGAGAGAGAAAGAGAGAGCGAGCCAGCAAGCGCGTGAGAGAGGCAGAATCCAAAGCAGACTCCAGGCTTTGAGCTGTCAGCACAGAGCCTAGCATGGGGCTCAAACCCACAAACCGCAACATCGTGACCTGAGTTGAAGTCAGATGCTTAATGAACTGAGCCACCCAGGCGCTTCTCTCCCAAGGCTCTTTTATAGTCTCACGTACAAACATTTTATCTAATTACAGCAGCACCTCCAAACATCTTTAGATTCCATTATCCCTGCTCGTCAATTGATGAAATAAAACTTTACTTTAGAAAAATCCCATGAAATTTATCTCCGTGAGGTAAGTCTGGAGAAAAGCTGCCTTACCTTCTTCAGTCAAATGCAACGGACAATAACCACCATTCCTCATTCTTTCGGTAAAGAGTATCCTGAACTCAAGGTATAGTGTAACTAACCTTGCTCCTTTCACTCAGTTCAGAATAACCCACACTTACCATGTACACATAGGATTTTGAAATACCAGTATAATATGGTTTTTTCATTCATAAATTAATAAAAAGTGAACTTCTGAAGAATGCTCTGGAAATTTCATGGCATTACAATTCTATTCAATGTTTCTTTTGCACAGCCCATGTCCCATTTATGGAGAGAGAAGGCCACCCTCCTCTGAACTTAACTCCTAAACCCATCTCCATTCTATACCTGTGCATTAGGCATATGAGAAGTTGCCTCCTTTTCCTTTCTTCTCTTGGCAGCATCATGCTAGGACGTGGGTAATATATTAGGAAAGTAACAACACATTGCTCCTCAGTCGGCTGATGGAAAAATCGGCTGATTACCTAGAGAGGTTTAGACTGTACCCAATGAGCACATCTATTTCTGATTTGACTGTGGAAATTTCAGCAGGCTATTTCAGATATGTACTTAATCATCTCACTCCCACAATTTCCTTTGGAAATTCTAGTCCACAATATGCCCAAGATACAGGTTGATCTCTAATTAAAAAAAAAATATGGCAGTGATTGGAACTCGCTGTCCAATATTGCTTTTCACAACATTACTCAACTAAGACTGTGGCTGCACTGGCATTTTGAGATATATCCTGAAAGTTACGAGCCATAATTCCAAGCAAATGGACCAGTTAGTTTTGCAAGGTTTAATTTAACATTGCAGGGCCCTGAAAACATTGCCTTTAGGACCCAGTTCACTTTCCAAATTCTCTGAACCTTTTGCAACTTTTTCAACATTATGCTATGATTTCCCAGACAAATGGAACACTCCATTAAATTCGTATCTTTCTTACACTGGTTACAAAAACAGGAAGCCCTATGAGTTTGCTTTGAAACATCTCTCTCCTGACCTCTCAAAAAATATCCAGGAGATCCTCAATCACCCATTTTTTTCTCCAGGGGACGCTAATATTTCAACCTGATTCTGCAGCATCTTCTACAATGATCACTGAGACGAGAATTACTCTACCCAATTCTAGGGTGTGTGTATGTGTGTGTGTATGCCAATTCTTAGTATGTAGTCTCAACTTTTTCTGCTTCCGTTCACTTTGATGGTAATAACAGGAAGACCAATGCGGCCTGCAGTCTGCTGACAGAGCCTGGATGTATTTGGCTTCCAACAACATTTGATTGATCTTTATTCACTTCTCTGTACAAGTTCCACGGGCCATTTCTTTACTACTTTAAGTAAGACTTTTTTCTAATTTCAAAAAACACAAAGTCTTTTATCTCACTTTGCTGGATAGTGAGAATATTGGCATGCATACTGTAAAATCCTAAGGACTTAAGAAAAATTTTTTTGGCCAAACAGATGGTTGAAAAAAGGTACCTCACAGTTGTTATAGTTTGTATTTTCACAATGAAGAGTGAGGACAAGCATAATTCCACATGTTTACTGGCCATTGTTTGTTTTTCTCTAAATGATTATTCAGAGCCTTTGCCCATATTTCCATTGAGCTGTCATATTTTTTTATTTTTGTTTTATTTTTTTGTCATATTTCTATTTTGAATGAGTATATCAACTGTTGGCAAGAGTCTAGAAAAACTAGAACAGACATATACTGATTGCTAGAATACTGTCACAGGCACTTTGAAAAGCAATGTGGCCATACCTTCTAAACTTTAAACATGAGAGTATACTATGAGCCAGCAGTTCCATTCTTAGAGTCCATCTTAAGGAGACATCTCCCTCATGTTCTTAAAGAGATATAAAGCATATTCATTGCAATGGTCTTTGGACAGCAAAAATTGGGAAATTAATTAACTGTCCCTAATTAGAAACAGCTAAATAAGTTATTTGCTCCACACATAAAGACAAAACATATCTGGAATATTTTAAAAACAAGTAATTCATGAATACGTTATTCTTTTTTAAAAAGTTTATTTATTTTGAGAGAGGGCGAGGGCAAGAGAGAGACAGAGAGAGCGAGAGCGCAAGGAGGGGAGGAACAGAATTCAGGGCTCAAACTCATGAACCTGTGAGATCATGACCTGAGCCAAAATCAAGAGTCGGATGCTTAATCAACTGAGCCACTCAGGAGCCCCATGAATACATTATTCTTGTAAAAAACATCATAATTCTATATACAAAACTAAATCTCTCTTTTATTACTTCTCCAAATCCCAGGTCCCTTGTACCAGGTAACCACTATTAACAACTCCCTATGTACCTTGTTCATAGCCTTTTTTCCATCTTGCTACTAGTTTTATTTCTTTTTTCTTCTTGACTTCTGGAGTTTTTTTTTAACTTTTTTTTTTTTTTTAGAATTTATATTCAAGTTAGTTAGCATATACTGCAACAATGATTTCAGGGATAGATTCCTTAATGCCCCTCACCCATTTAGCCCATCTCCTCTCCCACAATCCCTCCAGTAACCCTCTGTTTGTTCTCCATCTTTAAGAGTTCCTTATGTTTTGTCCCCTCCTTGTTTTTATATTATTTTTGCTTCCCTACCCTTGTGTTCATCGGTTCTCTTTGACCTCTGGAATTTTTATATAGTCTCGATATGAATCCAATTTCCATGACATATATTGCTAATATTTTATCCCAGTCTGTTGTTTATTATATCTTTTTATGATAAATAAGCCTTTAATTTTGATATCCAATTTATCACCTGTTTACAGCTTTTGTACCTTGTCTAATAAGGTTTATGCTATCTCAACTTAAACACAGTCAGATGTCTTCTACTGTTACTTTGATAGTTTAGGTTTTTGATATAAAGCCTTTATCACATACAGGATTTATTTTTGTGAAAAACATGTAGTAGGAAAATAACCTTAATTCTTTACTAACAGATAACTAATTTCCTCAAAAATATTTATTGGATACTTTATATTTTCTACACTGATTTGAAACGTCAATTTTACAATACAATAGATCATCAAATGTGCTTTGGACATTTGTGATGTTTTATTCTATCACCTCAATCCGCTGAATTCAAAGAAACCAAATAAAGATCTTAAAATAAACAGCAAAATATTAGCTAGAATTCAAAAGGCATTCATGTATAAAACAATATTAAATTTTTACTGGAATAATCCCTTCTTTCATATCATCATAGTGGTTCCACTTTCCTGACAGAACCCCAACTGATACAATTGTTTTAATTATGATTTACTTCTTGGGAAGAGCCATTTGTACAAATAATACATGTTGGACTTTATCATGAGAGACATAAGGAGCCAATGAAACTGAAGTAGATATTTTAAAAAGCAGGAGGATAAGGGGGATTAATAAAGAAGAGGCAGGTATTTCTCTTCTACAGATGAGAAAACCAAGATATAGAGAAGTTATGGGATTTCCAAATCAAATAGCAAGTGGCAGAGCATGATTTTAAAGAGAAGCCGTTGCAATGAGAAAGAATGAAATATGGCCTTTTGTAGCAACGTGGATGGAACTGGAGAGTGTGATGCTAAGTGAAATAAGCCATACAGAGAAAGACAGATACCATATGGTTTCACTCTTATGTGGATCCTGAGAAACTTAACAGAAACCCATGGGAGAGGGGAAGGAAAAAAAAAAAAAAAGAGGTTAGAGTGGGAGAGAGCCAAAGCATAAGAGACTCTTAAAAACTGAGAACAAACTGAGGGTTGATGGGGGGTGGGAGGGAGGGGAGGGTGGGTGATGGGTATTGAGGAGGGCACCTTTTGGGATGAGCACTGGGTGTTGTATGGAAACCAATTTGACAATAAATTTCATATATTAAAAAAATAATAAAAAAAAAAATAAAGAGAAGCCGTAAGTCTAGATGTCATGTCTTTAACCTAAACAACTAAAGGCCAGATCCCATGTGCTTAACCACTACCTAAAGTGACTTCCAATTAGAATGAGATTAAACATTCATGAGTCCAGAAGTACTCTAAGCTTGTGTGTTTACCTACATTTCCCTACCTAGCCCTACAAGAACAATCAGCAAATTTCTTCCTAACTATAATTTTAAATGTTATAAAACTTTGTTGCCAGGCATTTAAATGTAGCCAAAGAGCTTAAGAAAAGCTGCTTTGAAATATATAGTCCTTTCTCATTAACACATGATTAGGCACCACAAATTATTCCAAGGCCTAGATAATAAAATAACATAATAATAACAAAAGTTATTCTATTTCCAAGATCTAGAAGATTCTCCACTTGCAATGATGGCACAGTTACAAAGTAGTATTTTTATATAATGATCAGCACATACCTAATTATCAGGGGAATCACTGAGATACTGGCACTACCCATTAATAATGTGTCTAGTTAGTATAGGTTCAAATCCATCAAACAGGATGTAGTAGCTGTGATGATTATAAATAAGGTCATTCGAAAAGATAAGCAATGCAACCATAGCATAAGCTGTTCTTAAAGCTAAAAACGAGAAACCTATAAAGGTAGGGTACATTAACCTTTCTTGTTTTTTCCGGTACAAGCAAGTAATTTATTTATTTTTAAATGTGAGATATAATCAACATATAGATTATATTAATTTCAGATATAAAACATATTGATTTGATATTTGTATACACTGTGAAATGATTACCACAATAAGTCTAGTTAGTATCCATCAGCACACAAATATTTTTTCTGGTGATGAAAATTTTCAAGATCTACTGTCTTAGCGGCTTTTGAATATACCATACAGAATTATTAACTATGCTCACCATATTGCACATTATATCTCCAGGACTTATTTATTTTACTACTGGAAGTTTGTACCCTTTGGCCCCTGCTTCTGGCAACTATCAGTCTGTCCTCTGTATATATGAAGTTTGTTTTTTGTTTGTTTGTTTTTTCAGATTACAAATATAACTGAAATCATATGGTATTTTTGTCTTTCTCGGTCTGACCCATTCACTTAGCAACATGCCCTCAAGGTGATCCATGGTGTTGCATATAGTGGCAAGGTTTCATTACTTTTTATGGCTGAATAATGTATATACATATACACACACACATATTTTCTTTATCCATCTGTGCACTGAGAGACACTTAAGATTGCTTCCATATGTTGGCTATTGTAAATAATGTGAACATGGGGGTACATACATCTTTCAAGTTAGTGTTTTCATTTCTTTTGGATAAAAACCCAGAAGTGGAAGTGCTGGACCATGTGCTAGTTCTATTTGTAATTTTTTGAGGAACCTCAATACTGTTTTCGATAATGGCTGAAACAGTTTATGGGATTTCCCTTTTCTCCACATCCTCACACTTGCTGTTTCTTGTCTTTTTGATAATAGCCATTCTGAAGGTGTGAGGGACATCTTATTATGGTTTTGATTTGAATTTCCTTGATGATTAGTGATGTGGAACATTTTTTCATGTGTCTATTGGTCATCTGTATGTCTTCTTTGGAAAAATGTCTGTTCAAGTCCTCTGCCCATTTTAAATAGAATTGTTTGTCTTTTTGGTGTTGAGCACAAGAGTTCTTTATCCGTTTTGGATATTAACTCCTTATCGGATATAGGATTTGCAAATACTTTCTGCAATCCCACACATTGCCTTCCCATTTTGTTGATGGTTTTCTTTGCTGTACAGAAGCTTTGTAGTTTGATGTAGTCCCATTTGTTTATTTTAGCTTTTGTTGCTTTTAAGTGCCAAAGCCAAAAAATATCAATGTCAAGACCAATATTAAGGAGCTTACTGTTTATGTTTTCTTCTAGGAGTTTTTAAAATTTATTTTGAGAGAGAGAGAGAGTGAGTAAATGCATGCAAGCAGGGGGAGGGACAGAGGTGGAGAGAGAATCTTAGGCAGGTTCCATGCCCAGCACGGAGCCCAATATGGGGCTCAACCTCAGACCTCACAATCATGACCTGAGTTGAAATCAAGAGTTAGATACTTAACCGACTGAGCCACCCAGGCACCCCTCTTCTAGGAGTATTATGGTTTCAGGTCTTTGTTCAACTCATTAGTCCATTTTGAGTTGATTTTTGTGCATAGTATAAGATTTGTAGTCTAGTGGTTTGATCCTTTTTTTCATGTGGTTGTCCAGTTTTTCCAAAACTACTTATTGAAGACTTTCCTTTATCCATTGTATATTGTTGGCTCTCTTTTCATAAATTAATTGATCATATACTATGGGTTTATTTCTGGGCTCTCCATATTCTGTTCCACTAATATATGTGTTAGTTATATTAACCTTTCTTCAATCCTGCTTTGCACTGAAATGTTATCAAGGTTCTAGAAAATCTATAGCAAAGAAAAAAAATCAATAATACATACAATTAGATTCAGTATGATCTGACAGTAAAATAAAGCTAAATCTCATTCAAGTGTAATCTTGTAAAGGACAAAATATGCACCTGAAGAAAGTTCAAAAGAAATACAGTTTTAGTATTAGATTCTCTCCCGTAACCCAATTTTTTAGTGTTGTTTTAAAAATATTTTTAAAGTTTTTATTTAATTCCAGATAGTTAATATACAGTGTATCATTAGTATCAGGTGTACAATACAGTGATTCAACATTTCTATACAACACTGGTGCTCATCACAACAAATGCACTCCTGACTCCTCTTCGCCTATTTCACCCATCCACCCACCCACCACCTCTCTCTGGTCACCACCAATTTGTTCTCCATAGTTAAGAGTCTGTTTCTTAATTTGCCTCTTTCATTTGTTTTCCTTTTGCTCATTTGTTTTGGCTGAGGAATATTTATCTATTCATCAAGTGAATCATCTTTATCCATTCATCTTTATCCATCATCTTTATCCATTCATCAAGTGATGGACACTTGAGCTCTTTCCATAGTTTGGCTAGGGTAGATAATGCTGCTATAAACATCGGGATGCATGTATCCCTTTGAATTAGTATTTTTGTATTCTTTGAGTAAACACCTAGGAGTACAATTGCTGGATCATAGGGTAGTTCTATTTTTATTTTTATTTTTTTGTGGAATCGTTATACTTTTGTTTTCCAGAGTAACTGCACCATTTTGAATTCCCACCAACAGTGCATGAGGGTTCCCCTTTCTCCACATCCTCATCAACCCCTGTTATTTGTGTTATTGATTTTAACCATTCTGGAAGGTGTGAGGTGATATCTCATTGTGGTTTTGATTTGCATTTCCCTGATGACGAATGATGTTGAGCATCTTTTCATGTGTCTGCTGGTCATCTGTATGTCTTCTTTGGAAAAATGTCTATTCATGTCTTTTGCTCATTTTTAACTGGATTATTCATTTTTTGGGTGTGAAGTTTTATAAGTTCTTCATATAGTTTGGATAATAAACTCTTTATCAGATATGTTGCAAATTATCTTCTCCCATTACACAGGCTGCTTTTTAGTTTTGTTGATCATTTCCTTTGCTGTGCAGAAGCTTTTCCTTTTAATGAAGTTCCAATAGCTTATTTTTGCTTTTGTTTCCCTTGCTTCAGGAGACATAGCTAGTAAAAAGTTGTTGTGGCCAGTGTCAAGGAGGTTATAGACTGTGTTTTCCTCGAGGATTTTGATGGTTTCTGGTATCAGATTTAGGCCTTTAATCCATTTTGAATTTATTTTTGTGTATGGTGTAAGAAAGTGGTCAGTTTCATCATTTTGTATGTTGCTGTCTTGTTTTCCCAACACCATTTGTTGAAGAGACTTGGTTTTTTTTCCCATTGGATATTCTTTCCTGCATTGTAGATTAATTGACCATACAGTTATTGGTTAACTTCTGGGTTTTCTATTCTGTTCCATTAATCTATGTGTCTATTTTTGTGAGAGTACCATACTGTTTTGATCATTATCACTTTGTAATATAACTTGATGTCCAAAATTGTGATGCCTCCAGCTTTGCTTTTCTTCTTCAAGGTTGCTTTGCCTAGTTACGGTCCATATAAATTTTAGGATTGTTTGTTCTAGCTCTGTGAAAAATGCTGGTGGTATTTTGATAGGGATTGCATTAAATGTGTAGATTGCTTGGGGGTAGTACAGACATTTTAACAATATTTGTTCTTCCAATCCATGAGCATGGAATGTCTTTCCATTTCTTTGTGTCCTCTGCAATTTCTGGGTTTTTTTTGTTATTGTCGTTCCTCATCAATTTCTGTCATTAATATTTTATAGTTTTCAGAGTACATGTATTCCTAGATATCTTATGGGTTTTGGTGGACTTGTAAGTAGGAATGATTCCTCGATTTCTTCCTGCTGCTTCATTATTGGTGTGTAGAAATGCAACAGATTTCTGTATATTGATTTTGCATTCTGAGACTTTACTGAATTTGTGAATCCATTCTAATAATTTTTTGGTGGAGTCTTCGGGATTTTTTCTTTTTTTTTTAACATTTATTATTTTTTTAACATTATTTATTTTTGAAAGACAGACAGAGAGACAGAGTGCGAGCAGGGGAGGGGCAGAGAAAGAGGGAGACACAGAATCTGAAGCAGGCTCCAGGCTCCGAGTTGTCAGCACAGAGCCCGACATGGGGCTCAAACTCACAGTCTGCAAGATCAACCAACTGAACTACCCAGGTGCCCCACTGTTTATTTTTGAGGGAGAGAGCAAGCAGGGAGGGGCCAAGTGAGAGGGGGAAGATTTGAAGCAGGCTCTGCATTGACAGCAGTGAGCTTGAACTTGTGAACTATGAGATCTTGATTCGAGATGAAGTCAGACGCTCAACCAGTAGAGTGACCCAGGTGCCCCCCTTTTGGGTTTTCTATATAGAGTATCAGGTCATCTGCAAACAGTGAAAGTTTTACTTCTTATTGGCTCATTTGGATACTTTTAATTTCTTTTTGCTGAATGTTGGTCTAGAAATAGGACTGTGTTGAATAACTGGTGAGAGTGGACATCCCTATCTTTTCCTGACTGTAGAGGAAAAGCTCTCATTTGTTCCCCATTGAGGATGTTATTAACTGTGGGTTTTTCATAGATGGCCTTTATTATATTGAGCTTTGTTCTCCCAAAACCTACTTTATTGAGGATTTTTATCATGAATGGATATTGTACTTTGGCAAATGCTTTTTCTGCATCTATGGAAAGGATCATATAGTTTTCATCCTTTCTATTATTAATATGGCATATCACACTGATTGATTTGTGAATATTGAACTACCCTAGCAGCCCAGGAATAAATCACACTTGATCATAGTGAATGATTCTTTTAATGCACTGTTGGACTCAGTTTGCTAGTATTTTATTGAGAATTTCTGCATTCATGTTCATCAGCGATAGTGGTCTATAGTTCTCTTTTTTAGTGGAGTCTTTATCTGATTTGGTATCAGGGTAATGCTGGCCTCAAAGAATGAATTTGGAAGTTTTCCTTCCTTTTCTTTCTTTCTTTCTTTCTTTCTTTCTTTCTTTCTTTCCTTTCTTTCTTTCTATCTATCTATCTATTTATTTATTTATTTATTGAATAGTTTGAGAAGAAAAGCTATTAGCTTGTCTAAGCCATCTGGTCTTGGACTTTAGTTGGTTGGGAGATTTTTGATTACTTACTTGATTTATTTGCTGGTTATTGGTCTGTTCAAGTTTTCTGTTTCCTTTTGTTTCAGTTTTGGTAGTTTATATATTTCTAGGAATTCATCTATTTCTTGCTGCTTGTCCAACTTATTGGCATATGGTTTTTCATAATATTCTTTTATAATTGTTTGTATTTCTGTGGTGGTGGTTATTTTTCCTCTCTGATTTATTATTTTCTTTATTTGGGTCTTTTTTCTTTTGATAGCTCTTGCTAAAGGTTTATCCATTTTATTAATTTTTTAAAGAATCAGCTCCTGGTCATTGATCTGTTCTATTGATTTTTTTTTAGTTTCTATATCATTTATTTCTGCTCTAATTTCTATTATTTCCTTTCTTCTACTGGCTTTAGGCTTCATTTGTTGTTCTCCCTACATCCTTTAGGTGTAAGGTTAGGCTGTTTACCTGAGATTTTTCTTTGACTGTATTGCTATATACTTCCCTCTTAGGACCACTTTTGCAATGGTTTTGGACAATTGTGTTTTTGTTTTCTTTTGTTTACATATATTTGTAAAATTTCTTCTTTTATTGCTTGGTTGGCCATTCATTATTCATTATTATATTCTTTAACTTTCATGTATTTAAAGTATTTTGTTTTTGGTTTTTTTTGGTAGACTTCAAGTTTCATAGTGTTGTGGTCAGAAAAAATGCATGGTATGATCTCACTATTTTTGTATTTGTTCAGGTCTGTTTTGTAAACTAATACGTGATCTATTTTGGAGAATGTCCCATGGACACTTGAAAACAATGTGTATTCTGCTATTTTAGGATGGAATGTTCAGAATATATCTGTTAAGTTAATCTGTTCCAATGTGTCTTTCAGAACCATTGTTTCCTTGTTTATTTTCTGTTTAGATAATCTGTCTATTGATTTAAGTGGGGAGTTAAAGTCTCTTATTATTATTATATTATTATCAACTAGTTACTTTATGTTTGTTATTACTTATTTTATATATTTGAGTGCTTTTGTGTTGGGTGCATAAATATTTACAACTGTTAGATCTTCTTTCGGATTGTCCCTTTATAATATGATATAGTGCTCTTTTTCCTTTCTTGTTACAGACTTTGTTTTCAAGTCTAGTTCATTTAATATAAGTACTGCTACTCTGGCTTTCTTTTGACGTCCATTTGCATGACAAGTATTTCTCCAATCCCTTACTTTCAATTTGCAAGTGTCTTTAGGTCTAAAATGAGTCTCTTTTAGGCAGCATATAGATGAGTCTTGCTTTTTTATCCATTCTGACACCCTATGTCTTTTAATTGGAGTGTTTAGTCCATTTACATTCAGAGTAATTATTGACAGACATGTATTTAGTGCCATTTTATTACTTGTTTTCTCATTGTTTCTGGAGATTTCTCTGTTATTTTCTTGTCTTTGTCATTTTTGGTCTTTCTTTTCTACTCAAAGTGTTCTCTTTAATATTTCTTGGAGGGCTGGTTTAGTGGTCAAGAACTCCTTTAGTTTTTGTTTGTCTGGGAAACTAAATATTCCCTTCTATTCTGAGTAACAGCCTTGCTGGATAGGGTATTTTGGGCTGCAGATTCTCCTCATTCAGCACATTGAATATATCATGCCACTCCCTTGTGGCTTGCCAAGTTTCTTTTGAGAAATCTGAAGCTGGTCTTATGGGTCTTCCTTTTGTAAGTTAAGGACTTCTTCTGTCTTGCTGCTTTGAAAAAAAAATATTTTGAGAGAGACAGAGACAGTGCAAGTGGAAGGGAGGGTCAGAGAGAGAGAGACAGAGAGAGAGAGAATCTTAAGCAGGCTCCATGCTCAGCAGAGAGCCCAATCAGGGCTTGATCCCATGGCCCTGGGTTAAAGACCTGAACCAAAATCAAGAGTTGGTTGATTTTGTACTCACTGAACCGTTTATGTGCGCTTGTCTTGTTGCTTTTAAGATTTTGCCTTTGTTACTATATTTTGCAAATTTAATTACAATATATCTTGGCGTTGGCCTGTTTTTGTTGATTTTCATAGGAGTTCTCTGTGCCTTCTGGGTCTGGATGTCTGTTTACTTCCCCAGGTTAGGGAAGTTTCCAGCTATTATTTCCTCAAATTTTCTGCACCCTTTTCTTTCTCTTCTTCTCTAGGATTCCTATGATATGAATATTATTACGTTTGATGGAGTAACTGAGTTCCCTAAGTCTATTCTCATGTTCTATAATTCTTTCTTTCCTTTGTTTAGCTTTATTATTTTCCATTATTTTGTCTTCTCTACCATCTATTCATTCCGCTGCTTCTTCCAACCTGCTGTTCATCGCCTCAAGCCTCTTTCTAAACTCAGTTACTGCATTCTTCATTTCTGACTGATTCTTTTTGAACTCCTTTATCTCTGTGGTGAGGGTGTCACGATGTCTTCTTCCATTCTTTTCTCAAGCCCAGAGAGTATCCTTATGATTTTGGCTTTAAATTCTCCATCTGGCATGTTACTCATAATTGTTTTGCTTAACTCTGGCTGTGGCCTTGTTCTCTCATTTGGGATGAACTCCTCCATCATGGCTTCTTGTCTAAGTGTCTGTCTTCTGTGTTAACAGAAAAGCCAGTTATGTTTCCTGCTCCTGAGAGTAATGACTTTATGAAGAAGAGGTCAGTAGTATCCAGGGCCTGGCTCTACAGGGAGCATCTCTGTGTGTGCTGCATGTGCTCTGCTGTTGTGTTTTGGCTGCTATATCCTTCAGGCCAGTTGTCTGCAGAGGCTCTCTTTGCCTGCAGTGGACAGTGTTTGGTCCTTGGCCGGATGTGGTGAGTTTTAATTAGCTGTGCTCTGGTCTGCTTGTTAAATGAGACCTGATACTACTTCCACTAGAACTGAAGCCCTGCACACCTCTCTAATTGGTTGACGTGGTGTGGCCAGGGTTTTTGCTAGTCTTTGGGGGAAGGGGCCCACCCTGCTGGGACTAAGGGAAGTTCGACTAAGAAGGGCAGTCCCACCAGAGCACAGGGGTGTGGGAATTGTTGTAAACAAGTTAGGCAGCCTGTGTTGGTGCTCTGCTGTTTCTCCCGGGTGGCTCTGTGTTGATGCTGAGGGGCAGGGGAGAAATACGGTGCAGGCCACGTCCTTTGTCCCCTGAGAGGCATCTCCATGAACGCTGCTTCTCAGGGATACACTCCAAGAAGAGTGAATAATGTCCCTTCTATGTGCCCCAGGCATTCTTCAAAATGCTGTTCCACCATCTGCCTCCAGGGTGTTTGCCTTCTCTCTAGGAGCAGAGCAGTGCCCTCAGGGCTCTATCCCAACTGAACCTGCTGACCTTTAAAACTCTAGGCTTTTAAGCCTCATTGGCTACAAGAACTCAAAAAAATTAGCCCCACTTCATCTTCCCAGTCAATTGCTCTGGGGAAATGTTCTCCTTGTGCGTTTCCCTGTGGGTGCTACTCTTTCTTGACTTTCACTGTGAACATGGCTCCCCTCTCCTCCACAGCACCAGAGTTCTGTTTCTCCCTTAAAACACATATATAAACTTTCTGCCTTCTTTGATATGGCCTCTTCTTTCCCTTTAGTTGTGGAGTTTGTTCTGTCAGACTTCAGGTTGATTTGGGGGATATTTAGGATGATTATCTAGTTGTGTTTGTCAGACAAGAGGAGCCTAAGGGCCTTCTACTCAGCTCTCATCTTCTTAAAAATGTGTAATCCATTTTTAAACTTCCATTAATTATAGAGAGTATTATGGGAAACACTTCAGATATAATCAATATAATATGGCTTAATTTGACTCCAGAAGAAATATTTTCATAATGTTAAGAAAACCATGTTAGCACTCCAAATAAATTTCTAGATTTGTACAAATCAAAATTTGCCTGTACGTTCAAGGCAATGGTGACTCCATAATAAAGGAATGTGAAAGATCAGATGATCAATTGTTTTATGTACAGTCCTTACGCACTACAATGATCTGGGCAGGGACAGTCATTAGAAGTGTCTCTTCAACACAAGAGAAAATTGTAAATTAGACAATGACATCAAATAACTTGAAAATATAGAGGAAAATGGAAACATTCTGGGTGGCTGGAGCAAGCATGCCAATGATGCTTCATATGAAAATTCTATTAGTTTTCACAAGACAGATAAATACTAATACTTCCTTTTATTAATAGAGTGCTCAAAAGCACAAATGACCAACTGAAGATCATTCAGTGAGTTAATAATAGAATAGATACGATGTTTTCTCAGCACCATTTGTTAAATGAAAAAAATATGTCATCTTGATCAATAAAAACTGGAATGTTATAAAAATGGAAGAAATTATCAAGGAGCAGATTTTGAAAAAATGTAATTTATAGCACATATAGACTTATGTTTTGGCATTTTATTTTAAAAATTTTTTGTAATGTTTATTTGTTTTTGAGAGATTGAGAAAGAGAGAGAGAGTGAGCATGCACAAGCAGGGGAGGGGCAGAGAGAGAGAGAGGGAGACACAGAATCCCAAGCAGGCTCCAGGCTCAGCACAGAGCCGGATGTAGGGCTCGAACCCACGGACTATGAGATCATGATCTCAGCTGAAGTAGACCACTTAACTGACTGAGCCACCCAGACACCCCTATGTTTTGGCATTTTAATTGAAAATTTTAGGGTGGAAAGTTTTAGGTTGGAAAGTTTTTCTGAAAGCAGCAGCAAACATTTTCTACCTGAGGACTAAGTATGCCAGGGAGCTACCATTCACCTCCGTCATTCATTCTTTTCTACAATAAATGAATGAATGAAGTAATATTAAAACAAAGCTTTCCATATTCAGCAAATATCTCTGTGGTCTTACAGATGGACTGAAATAAAGCACTGTCCCAAATTATTTCATGCATTAACCAACAGAAAATAATCAAAAAGCAAAAATTCCAGCTAATAGGCCACTATGAACAGATAATGTAGAAAGGGAGGGGAAAATACTTAATAGTGGAAACTGGAATTAACCATAGAGTAAACTACTTCTGAGCACTAC
Organism: Panthera uncia; assembly: GCF_023721935.1. Classification (NCBI taxonomy): domain Eukaryota; kingdom Metazoa; phylum Chordata; class Mammalia; order Carnivora; family Felidae; genus Panthera; species Panthera uncia. The sequence continues at coordinate 24,358,254 of NW_026057577.1, read as the reverse complement.
AGGAGAATCTTTCAGATAGCCAGGCGAGTCTATCCTGCCCCAGAAGCATAGATGGGCACGAGCATTTTGGCTAACGTGGCAGCAGCAGTCATAATTGCAGGACTGCACAATCTGAACAAGAACAAATGGAAAGACGGAAATAAGCAGAGCTGCAGACGTAAGCCTGAACTAAATTCTGTGCTCAAACAGTGAACTTTGAGGAATTACTGGTATAAGAGAGAAATTCTTCCAAAGATCCTATCAGCCCTGATGGCAGCTACCAATCGTGAGAAACACAAAATTAGGGTATACGTTGCCTCATAGCAATGCCGGCATTACCATATCTGTGCCATTCTTCTACCGTTCTGGCCAGGTCTGAGAGATGTGGAGGAAGAGACCAGGAAGAGTTAAAACTGGATGAGTCAGTGCCTTTGTCCAGAGAATGTGGAGTTTGAACAGAAAGACATGGGACCCTATAGGCAGCTGGGCTGAGCCTTGACAATGGCAGAACTCTAAAAGAATCTCTATAAATGCCAGTTACTGAAGCCCCAGACCCACCTGCCATCCCTGTCTCCCAGAAGCATGACTACTTAGCTTTTTGGACTGTGTGCAGCTCTCTCCCAATAACTTATTTTCTGCTTTAGTTACCCAGAGGCATGTTCTTTCTGTTGGTTGCACTAAAATAAAACTCGCCTAATGTACTGTCTAGTGTAAAATGTTGCCCAGAACCACGTGTGATGTGAGTGGGTATGAACCACACAAAAGGAATGAGCAAATGATACTAAACAAAATGCTCCTCTCCAAAAACAAAGTCCAAAGAGATATTAGTCTTATCCACTCCTAATTAGCAGATAGTAACAGATCGATAGATAAATAAAAGATATGTCTGTATATAATCTTTTTGTATTTAAGCTTAAGTTAACAGTTTGGGGCACCTGGCTGGCTTAGTCAGGAGAGCATGCAACTTTTGATCTCAGGGTTGTGATTTGAAGCCCCATGTTGAGTGTGGAGCCTACTTAAAAATAAAATAAAATAAATAACATAAAATAAAATAAAATAAAATAAAATAAAATCATAGAAAACCTTCAGTTCTCAGTTTACATGTTCTATATAAATTATTCCACAGTGTGTATCTAGTACTTCTCAAAGGGTTAGTCAAATTAATTCTTTGGTGCCCAGAGACTTCAGACTGTACAAAATCATACCTAAATAAGATTTTATTGTTATCTGGAGTTTCTACAGTTGTGCAGACAATATACATATATAGTAAATCAGGTAATCTCTAGTAATAAAAATCAAAGGGGAAAAATACAATGAAATGATTGTGCCTTAATTCTGAAACAATCTGAACAGATAAGGCATATCTTTAAGACAAGGGATATGGAAAACATAGGGCAGTAATTTCATCGAGAGTTGGGCAGTGATTTAGTTGATATATATTTGCAAGGTAGTTTTCCTGGACATGTGTGCCAATTTAATGTATGCTAGAAAAATACATTTTATAGGATCACTAAGTTTTGAAAGTAAGTTACGAAGATATTGAGCATTCTGTGAAACTGTGTTCCCAAGTGTTTTGTGGGAAAGCTTACTGCTTCATTGCACAAGACAGAAGTGTAATCAGATTACTGAAATCTTTGGAAAAAACAGTATCAGCACTGTGAAACTGGAACTTACCAAAATTAATATTTAAAAAAACTTCTGGATTTATTCTTTTATTGGATCCTTCTTACATTTATATTCAAGTGACCTTTTTTTTTTTTATTTTTTTTTATTTTTTTTAATGTTTATTTATTTTTGAGACAGAGAGAGACAGAGCATGAACGGGGGAGGGTCAGAGAGAGGGAGACACAGAATCTGAAACAGGCTCCAGGCTCTGAGCTGTCAGCACAGAGCCCGATGCGGGGCTCGAACTCACGGACCGCGAGATCATGACCTGAGCGAAGTCGGACGCTTAACCGACCGAGCCACCCAGGCGCCCCTCAAGTGACCTTTTCAATGTAACTCCTGGTGAACTATAGAGACCTATAACCTCTCTATGGTTTATATTCTGTAACCTAACTAAAGGTAATTGTCTTGAATCCTAATTTCATTTAACACATATTCTGAATTATTGGCATTGCTGAAGCACTTACTGTTCATTTTGTGGAATTAAGTATTTTTTTAATATCCTTGATAAGACTGGGAAAGATCCATAATTATTTAAATCTACCAAAATGCAGATACTATATTTTATTTACTGGTCAAATTTTACTTCTTGGAAAAATGAGGAATTATAAAATGATATTTACTCTGTTAAATGTTTAGTGAATTTGATAACATTTTTTTAAAAAAATATATAACACTACAGAACATTACAAAGTCAAGTTTCTAAAAGTCTAGATGGTGTGATACTCTGTGAAATGTGATGGGTATATTGTTTAGTATATAAACTCATCAATGGAAATGCATTTCCATTGGCATAGCTATTGTTCAAACATAAATGGAGACAGTTAAAAAAAAAGTGCCATCCATTCATTTCCTCTGAAATTTTACTGTAAAAAAATCATAAACAGAGATGGGACACTACTGTGCACTTATGCACCCAAAGATAATATGATTGTTATTCATCATATTGCATTTTATTAGGCAAATTAGCTTAATGCAAATGCAAATGTTATTGCATTTTAACAAGCAAATTAGCAATTTTATAGTTTTCATAATAGTAATATATGAGATTTTTCAAAAGATTTTCACATATATCACCTCACATAATAACAAATAAACCATGAATTACAGCAAGTAGTATCACCTATTTAAAAGGAAAAATTTGAAATGTTCTTACCCAAGACTATTCACAGCTGGAATTCATACTTTAGTTATCTGGTTCTAAATTCTGGGGTTTTTTCCACAGTGTCACAATACAACATATAACATTGCTACTGCTCAAAACTTCTTTTGAACTGTTCTTTCGAAAATTTTTTCAGTATCAATTTAAGAGCCATGAAAAAAAGCTAACTCACTACAACATACCAAAGGTCTGGCGATCATAGAGATGGGTAAATTACTGATGACAGAAAATTCTAGTCATAGAGAAAGGTAGCTCACTCTTCATCCAGTCATCCAGTCATTAATTTAATGAATATTTATTCATTATCTACTCTGCACTATCTACTTATCTACTCTGCACAAAATAGTGGATATACTGGTAACAGTAGTAAACAGGAAAAAAAATGATCTCACTAAGCTTATAATGAGCGCAATGGCAGGTAGGAACAAAAATAAGCAATTAAAATACAATGTGACAAGTAATCTAACAGAGACAACACTGTTTCCGGAAGATAATACTGGAAGTGCTTTCAAACTATGGAAAGAATAACTGTTCCATCCTTCCGGCCATTCAAAGTGCAACAAGAGAGCAGAGTCTCTAAGCACACAGACTTAGAGGTTTCACTGCTTAGCCTTCAATATCTTGATTCTTAGCTGGGTGACTTTGGAGTTGGAGAAGGTGATTAATTTTACAAAGTCTCAATGTCTTCTCATAAAAACAGGAATGCTCAAAAGTGTGACTGGGCGAGAATGCAATGAGAGGAGATCAATGCATTCAGAGGATTCCACAAAATTCTATCCTGTGGCATCACCGCTTACACAATAGATGAGAGTGGAAGGTCTGTCCTCTCACAGGGAGAAGACACAAGAGTTACAGAGGAATGAGGGAAAGAAAAAAGGAAAAACAAAAACAAAAACAAACCCCACAATCCTTGGCTGTATGTTTGAGCACTAACGGATCCAAGAGATTTGAGGTGAAAGTGGAATTTAGGGAACCTCTGCTGTATTTAAGTAGTTGTATCTGTTAATCACTTTTGAGAGATCAAAGTAAAGCCTGGGTCTTGTGTTTAATTACATTTGTTTCCTGGACTATGTTTCTTTGAAGATGACACTGTGTAGAAAGTGAGCCATTTTGGAACCAGGATTTATTTGGATCACACAGGTTGGTGTTAGACTGGTTGATGTTATAAAATACTCAGCATAGTGCTTAACACAAAGTGAGCACTCAGGAAAAAAAAATGTTACTGTCATTATTCACAGTGTACTGTTTAGAAATTCCTATTTCCCTTATTTATATGTCTCCTCTAAATCTAATTCTAATTTGAGGAAACCTGACAGAAATTCCAGAATCCTGTAATATTGAATATATTTAAGAGAAACAGAGGACAACAAAAATTATCTGCACTGATACTGAGCAAAGGCTGCAAAATACTGAGCAAGGCTCTAACAGGTGAACATAAAACAAAGCTCTTTTCTTTCTACAGCTAAGGCAAAAAGGAAAATTCCATTGATTACATGGTTCCAATTGGTAGTAAAGCATAATAAATTTTCAGGAGAATCAAACTTAAATGCTTTTAGCTGGAATTGAAGGCTAAAAGCAATTAGTCATTAGGATCTTTACATCAGAAAAACTGGGGGTGCCTGGGTGGCTCAGTTGGTTAAGTGACTTCAGCTCAGGTCATGATCTCACAGTTTGTGAGTTCAAGCCCTGCAGCGGGCTCTGTGCAGACAGCTCGGAGGCTGGAGGAGCCTGGAGACTGCTTCGGATTTTGTGTCTCCTCCTCCTCCTCTCTCTCTCTCAGCCCCTCCCATGCTCATTCTCTGTCTCTCAATAATAAATAAACGTTAAAAAAAATAAAAAAAAAAACCTGAACAACATATTGCTTAATAGCCTTGACAACAGTTCTAATGCAGAAAAGTGCACAGATGCTGGCCGCATAGCTATTTATTATCACATCCTTTTGAAAGCAGAGAGCATAATAGGTTTCTGTGAAGGCAATTCTACTGAAATATAACTTTCTGGTGATTCACCTTATCACTAAGATACAGCTTGGGAGTAATTTGGCCAATGAGCCTAAACCACACCCACTCAATCAGAATCTCCAGGGGTGAGGCCCAGGATCATGTATTTTTAAAGTTCCCAAAGTGACTTTGACAATGAGACAGTACCAGCATGACTGCTGGTTGCTACCCAGGTCCACTCCCTTCTTTGCTCTTACAAGAATAGAACCCTTGATTTCTACTGCCTCCTGGATACCAGAACTAGGAACTAATAAATTTTGCAACTTCTTTTCTGTTGGGTGCCACCATAATGCTATGTTATATGCAATGGACTGTAGTAGAAAATGACCTCTTCTGGACTTGTCCTTAAAGTAGAGATCATGCCATTTCTTTACCTTTCCCTCACCTTGCTGTTTAACTGATTATACAAAACCCGGAACCCTCTCATCTACCACAAACAGAGAAAGCACAAATAATGGGCAGAGAATGGTTTCTGGATGATCTCATGGAGACAAATGACCATACCAGCCCTGGACTACCTGCTTTCTGACCATTACTACAAAGGAGAAACAAGCTTCCATTGCGTTTAAACCACTACTATTTGGCTAGTCACTAATTAGTGTAGACAGTTCTCAGGGTAGTTTTCTAAAACAATAACATAAACTAAAAATAGAGTCCTTGATTTTGCCTTAACAGTTTGCATGCAAATTTTAGATTATATCAGTCTTGACTTTTGTGGATGTTTCTGGAATGTGACATAGGATCACATTATTCACATAAAGATGATGACTGTCTTCTGGCCTGCTGGGATAGGTAGTGGCCATTTTGTCTGAAATCTATCAAGTCTTAGGGGAATGTTTGGGTTTATGCCTGACTTAGTCTTATACATACAGGAATATTCTCTGTCAGAGGAGGTTCTCAATGTCCATTTGAACTCTTGTGATATATTTCTATGAAGGTTGTGAAAGTGTAGAAATGTTCAGATCAAGGTCACAATGAGGTAATTTGACACCACGTTATTTCTCCTGAACCAAACTGAGTCAATGTCAAAAGGCAATAAATGTCAGGAGAAATTTCAGATCATCTTTGAGTGGTTTACTCTTCAGTAAAGAGTAGATTAACATTTAAAATCAGACACTTTCTCTTCCTCACCCTGTGCTCTAGAATAAGCACCATTCCTACAATTTATAAGGATAAAACCAACACTATGGAGCATGTATGAAAGAAAACCTGGAAAATCCTCTCACCATCATAGAAGACTTCTTGACTATTTTCCAGAGAACATCAGGAAAAATGATGGATTTTACAAGAGCACATGGTGCCTTAAAACATGGCCATTCCATTCCCAAGAAGTAGTTTTTATCAGTTACATGTGTAGGGGTCAGGGGAAGGTGGTTATTCTTCAAAATTCTTTAGGTGCTGAGAAATTTGACAGGCTCTCTAGTTTCTAGTACTTCCAGGGAAAAAGAGATAGCTCAAATTAGAAATTAAAATATTATTGAATGTCATCGCTGTCAATTATTTTAGGTATAAATGAGGGAGGCCAGATAGCAGTGACAAATGAGGGGTTTCAAATAGGTGACCTCAAGACATTACTTTTTAGCTTAAACTTTCATGATTCTAGGGTTCATTAGAACTTATACATTCTGATATATTTCTCTTAAACTCAAAACAAATAAACAAGGGTAGTCTCATGACATCACACAAGCCATCACCAAGCTGAATCTGGCACATAATAAGAACAAGTAGATGATGAACCTCTAGGCCTGTCTTCACAAAAGTAAAAGGTGAACATGTACATAGAATTCTATGCAATTCCCAAATAGGAGAGAAAATGGGCCTCCCCAGCCTAGGGGAGGCCAGGTACACAGCACACAATATAGGGTCCAGGAGGATTTTTTCATTCACAATGAAAATCAAGTTAGTTTTCATGCGTCATGACAGTGCCTACTTAGCATCATCTTTAGTCAGAAACCTGACTATTTCAGAAACCTGAAAATATTTTTCAATTGCTTTTTTGTTAATTTACAAGGACATAATCTCATCCCAGATGTCAAGGATGTATATGTGATTTAGTTCATATATCTGAAGAAATCACAGTCAATAACCGACTCACGGGTATTTCCTTTTTTGTTTATATTAAAATTCTAATTGTATGAATCCCCCAAGGCCTCATTTAACTGTTTTGGTTTAATTTTCTTTTTGGCAGCCTAAGCCTCTTTGAAAGTTAGAAACTAAAGAATCTAAGTTCAGAATGACTATTAAATACTTAAATAGCTAAAAATTGGGGATGGGGGTGAAATGGAAAAGAGAGCCCAGTTCTAGGAAATCTGCCACCTAAGTTCCCTACAACCAAAATAAAGAGAAAATAGGAAATGCCCTTGAAACAGACTCTTGAGTTTCAGAAAATGTATACAAACTTAGAGTAATTTATTTAATATTTGGTCAACAGGACAAGTCAATAATGGTTTTTTGATTCAAATATAATTTTAAAAAATCATTAAAAATCATTTACCACTAATCCTACTACAGACAGTATTTATTCTTTCCCTGGAACATTGTCAATAACTTGGGCATTAGCAACTTTCACTGTACAAAAAACAGTTCTGCAAAAAAAGCACCTGTAAAGCTGATCCCTGGGTTACTGGAAATAACTGGGGTCAAGAGGAAAGATAATCACTATGGTTGACTCCAACAATTCCTTTATAGAGCAGTTATCCAGGCAATTAGTTGATCTACTTCTCTATTAATTATCTCTCAGCTCACTTTCCAATCCCTATTTTCTAAAGATGTGCATCTTCAGCATTTTTAGGCTTGAAGCTTAATATTAACTATTTGTTGTGACCTTCTGCAAAAAGAATAAAGTTAGCTCAGATGGTTTGACAAACTTAATTCCTTTGAGCAACAAGAAGCAAACAGAATTACTTTACTGTGCTGGGTGTGTAGGAAAGAGACCTAGACCTGAACTTGGTATTTTTTTAGTGAAGAATTATTTTAAGCATAATTAGACACAGCCCTTGGAGCATTGACACAGGAACCAGGCAAATGGCATTCTAGGCTCATCCTGCTGCTCCTTCATTCTTCACCGAGAAAAAGCATTTAATTTCTTTGGGTTTAACCCTCTTTATCTTGGAAAATAAATATTTATTAGAATAAGTATTTCCTAAAATTCTCCTATTATAAAATTCTACAAAATAAAAGTTTATTTATTTTGATCACTGAAAATGCTTGTGTGTTTATCAAATAGATTGATTTTGATTTTTTGTTAATAAAACCAATCCTAAAGCCACATGTTAATAAGAGCACTTGGGGGAGCCTGGATGGCTCAGTTGGTTGGGCAACCGACTTTGGCTCTGGTCATGATCTTGCATTCTGGGAGTTCGAGCCCTGTGCTGGACTCTGTGTTATGACAGCCCAGAGCCTAGAGACTGCTTCGGATTCTGTGTCTTCCTCTCTTTGTGCACCCCCCCCCCCC